>NW_004444015.1:9978210-10011807 GCF_000243295.1 Trichechus manatus latirostris
AGATCCAAAACGTTGAGATAATTCAAAGTATCTTCTCTGACCACAATGCCATCAAGGTAGAAATTAACACTAGAAAGAGCAAGGAAAAAAAATCAATTACATGGAAACTGAATAATACCCTGCTTACACATCACTGGGTAATAGAAGAAATCAAAGATAGAATCAAAGAAAAAAAAGAATGGATTTGACAGGTTGAACACTAATGACCGAACACCAGACGAGTTGTGGAATGACATCAAGGACATGATACATGAAGAAAGCAAAAGGTCATTAAAAAGACAGGAAAGAAATAAAAGACCAAAACGGATGTCAAAAGAGACTCTGAAACTTGCTCTTGAATGTAGCATAGCTAAAACAAAAGGAAGAAATGATGAAGTAAAAGAGCTGAACAGCAGATTTCAAAAGGTGGCTCAAGAAGACAAAGTAAAGTATTACAATCAAATGTGCAAAGACCTGGAGTTAGAAAACCAAAAGGTAAGAACACGCTCAGCATTTCTTAAGCTGAAAGAATTGAAGAAAAAAATTCAAGCCTTGTGTCACAATATTGAAGGATTCTATGGGGAAAATATTAAACAATGCAAGAAGCATCAAAAGAAGATGAAAGGAATACAGAATTACTGTACCAAAAAGAATTGGTCGACATTCAACTGTTTCAGGAGGTAGCATATGATCAAGAACCAATGGTACTGAAGGAAGAAGTCCAAGCTGCACTGAAGGCATTGGTGAAAAACAAGGCTCCAGGAATTGACAGAATACCAATTCAGATGTTTCAGCAAAGAGAAGCAACCCTGGAAGCATTCACTTGTCTATCCCAAGAAATTTGGAAGACAGCTACCTGACCAACCAACTGGAAGAGATCCGTATTTGTGCCCATTCCAAAAAAAGGTGATCCAACAGACTGCAAAAATTTTTGACCCATATCATTAATATCACACACAAGTAAAGTTTTACAGAAGATCATTCAAAAGTGGTTGCAGCAGTACATTGACAGGAAACTGCCAGAAATTAAAGCCAGATCCAGAAGAGAACATGGAACAAGGGATATCATTGCTGATGTCAGATGGATCTTGGTGAAAAGCAGAGAATACCGGGAAGGTGTTTACCTGTGTTCTATTCACTATGCAAAGGCATTTAACTGCGTGGATCATAACAAATTGTGGATAACATTGGGAAGAATGGGAATTCCAGAACACTTAATTGTGTTCATGTGGAACCTTTACTTAGACCAAGAAGCCGTCCTTTGAACAGAACAAGGGGATACTGCATGGTTTAAAGTCAGAAAAAGGTGTGCATCAGGGTTGTATCCTTTTACCACACTTAATCTGTATGCTGAGCAGGTAATCTGAGAAGCTGGACTATATGAAGAACTCAGCATCAGGATTGGAAGAAGACTCATTAACAACCTTCGATATGCAAATGACACAACATTGCGTGCTGAAAGGGAAGAGAACTTGAAGCACTTACTGATGAAGATCAAAGACCACAGCCTTCAGTGTGGATTATACCTCAACGTAAAGAAAACTAAAATCCTCATGACTGGACCAATAAGCAACATCATGATAAATGGAGAAAAGATTGAAGTTGTCAAGGATTTCATTTTACTTGCATCCACAATCAACACCCATGGAAGCAGCAGTCAAGAAATCAAAGGACACATTGCATTGGGCAAATTTGCTGCAAAAGACCTCTTTCAGGTGTTAAAAAGCGAAGATATCACTTTAATGACTAAGGTGTGCCTGCCCTAAGCCATGAAGTTTTCAATTGCCTCGTACGCATGTGAAAGCTGGGCAATAAATACAGAAGACTGAGGAAGAATTTATGCATTTGAATTATGGCGTTGGCAAAGAATATTGAATATACTGTGGACTGCCAAAAGAACGAACAAATCTGTCTTGGGAGAAGTACAGCCAGAATGCTCCTTAGAAGGAAGGATGGCAAGACTTTGTCTCACATACTTTGAACATGTTATCAAGAGGGATCAGTCCCTGGAGAAGGACATAATGCTTGGTAAAGTAGAGGATCAGCAGAAAAGAGGAAGACCCTCAATGAGATGGACTGACACAGTGGCTGCAGCAATGGGCTCAAGCATAACAATGATTGTGAGGATGGTGCAGAACCAGGCTGTGTTTCTTTCTGTAGTACATAGGGTCACTATTAGTCGGAACCGGCTCAATAGCACCTAACAACAACATATGTCCTAGTTAAAAAGCTTTCCTGAGCAGCAAAGAATATATCATTTTGAGGCTGGTACTTAATTTGATTAAGAAAAAATTCTACTAGAATAATGCCTGGTGCATAAAAACCAAAACCAAACCTGTTGCCATTGAGTCAATTCTGACTCATAGCGACCCTACTGGACAGAGTAGAACTGCTCCATAGATTTTCCAAGGAGCAGCTGGTCTAGTCAAACTGCCGACCTTTTGGTTAGCAGCCGAGCTCTTAACCACTGCGCCACCAGGCGCATACACACACACATACACACTTGTTGCTGTCGAATCGATTTCGACTCATAGCAACCCTATAGGACAGAGTAGATCTGCCCCATTGAGTTTCCAAGGAGTGTCTGATGGGTTAGAACTGCCAGTCTTTTTGGTTAGCAGCCATAGCACTTAACCACCACACCACCAGTGTGTTAGTACCCTTTCTTTCTCCTCTTCACTTGATAATTGATAAATTGGAGGCCATGTTCTAAAGTACCAGCATAAGGAATTGGGAACTTGACGTCACAATAGCAAAGCACATACAAAACAATGGGATTCTTCTTTTGTAGATAAACACCTTGACTGGGTTCCTCAAGGACCCTGAGTCCTTGAACATTTTACTTAAAGAAATACTAGCAAAGGCTCTCATGTTTCTCGATTCCCATCTGACATCTAGTGGCTATCTCCTGCTACAAATATCCTGTGTGTGATGTGTATTCCAGATAGCAAAACAGAAGAGATGAGAGTTAGTCCTGCTTAAGTGCCTCATTGTGCTAATGAAAATTTTCAGTTGCAATGACAAAGCCTTAGAGCAGCAGAGAAGCTTACAAAACGGTAGCAGTTAAGAAGTGGCTGCTGGAGAGAGAAGCCGAATGCAATCAAGGGTGAAATAAAGCAAACCAAGACTGAGTTAAAAAAAAAAAAAACAGTCCTCAGCAATCCACTGCCAATGGGGCCTTGGAGTAAAGGGAACCGAACCAAAAACCCGCTGCTGTCTCATTTATTCCAACTCATACTGACCCTATAGAACAGAGTAGAACTGCCCCATAGGGTTTCCAAGGCTGTAAATCTTTACAGAAGCAGACTGCCACATCTTTCTCCCGCGGAGTGGCTAGTGGATTCGACCTTTTTTTGGTTAGCAGCTGAGTGTTTAGCCACAGCACCACCAGAGCATACTTGGAGTAAAGGGAAAGGGGGATTATTATTCGAACTCTAAAGAAGAAAGGGTCTTTAGAGGTTGTGGTGCATTTCTTATTTTAATGTTTGCTTTTCACAATAGCTTCAGTTTCTGTAAATATAACCAATAGGAAGAAAATGTTATTAAACTTTATGAATCTGTGCCCGTGTGGACATGGCTTAATTTAGTAAGCTAGCATGTAGACAAAAGGGGACTGAGTGCAGGGCCCTGGGTTCAGCTCAGCCAGTTGTCTGTCTTCTATTGAGCAGGACTTGGTTTCTCTATCTAGAAAATGGCAGGGTAGATAGACTATGGTACATACTCTAAGGTGGTGGTGATGGTGTTTTTGGGTGCTGTCGAGCTGATTCTGACTCATAGCGACCCCATGTGACAAAGTAGAACTGCCAATAGGATTTTCTTGGCTGTAATCTTTACAGAAGCAGATTGCCAGGTCTTTGGTTAGCAGCCCAGCACTTAACTGCCACCAGGGCTCCTTGATACGCTAAGTTAGATTCTTCTAGTTCTAACATTCCAAGACCCTGAGGCTCTTGGAAGAAGTTTTATTACAAAGCTGATTTTTAGTGAGTTGTAGATACTCTTTGTAAGGTGGGCAACTTGAGCCCTAAGTACTAAGCTCAATTTTCTTGATGAAGTTCTAGAATATTCATATACTTGGGATAAAAAGATCCCGTGGAGCAAATGAATTAATGGCTATCTAAATGGGTTTGTTTTGAATACTACTTACATCTTGTTTTCATCCTTAGACCTCAGCCACCGTCTCTAGGGATACTGCTTCCAACATTTTCCAATTCCACAGCTAATAGACTTCACCGTCAGGAAGCTTTGCATAATGCTTATCATAAATTTTCTCTCCTGCAATTCATTCACTTCCTCCTTACGTCAGCTTTAACCCCACCCTGCCAAATACTAGCAGAAGGATGGTTTGTTTGTTTTTCTTTTTTTAAACTGGTGTTTAGGAGCCTAGGAAGGTACAGGGAAAATATTAGAAATGCAAGAATAAAGGTTTGCAAGGTTAAACGGGAAAAGCAGTCATAGCAAATCATAAACATTTCTCTGACCCTGCCACCCCCGCCTTAAGCTGGGAAAATCACTGTTTGGTTTTATACACCATAAATTTAGGGTGGGGGAATTTGGCTCCAGGGATGGGAAAGAAAGATGGAGTTTATGAGGCTCTTATATCCACAGACATGGCTAAGCAATCATCTACAGGGCTCCAGATATGGTCAGGGTCCCCAAAGGCTATTGGCTCCTGTGGTACTTGCAGAGGATATTTGGAGGTTGGATTTGGAGAAAATTGATGAAAGGACTCAGCAACAAAAGTTCATTTAGGGAGCTCAAAATTGGAAACTTCTCCATTCATTTACCAGCAAATCAAAGAAATGAAATGGTGTCTACAAGATGCAGTGTAATATAAGCTTCCTCTTGAAGTGGTCTTGGAGCTGTGGTAGTTTATCAGAGTGCATGCTTTCCGCATTTGGAAGAACGATTCCACTATTGCCTTGATCAGTTCAGAATGAGAATGGTGAGACCATATGAAACATACTGAGGGATGACTACTTATTTCATGCATTCCTTCCTTCTTTTCTGTTTTCATTCATTTAACAAATTTTATAGCATTCATTCAGTTATTCAACAAATAACTACTGAACACCTACTCTGCCCCTGACATAGTACTATGGCTGCATTGGTAAACAAAATAAAAGTGCCTTTAAGGTTATAATCTAATGGGAAAGACAGGTTTTAGTTTTAAAAATTAAACAAATAGTTACTAAATTATAATTGTAATAAGTGATACAAGTTCAGAAACACATAACAGAGAGATTTGATGCGGTCCATACAGGGTATGGGAATTTTCCCAGAGGAAGTACCATTTGGAGATAAACCTGCAAGACAAATAGGGATTAGCCAGGTAAAGTGGAGGAAGCTTTTATGAGGACTTTGAAGCATGTTCAGGTTGCCTAGGGTTGGAGAGGTGGAGGGAGAATGGGGAGTGACTGCTAATGGGTAAGAGGTTTCTTTTTGGGGTGATGAAAAGATTCTAAAATTAGATTGTGTTGATGGTTGCCTAACTCTGTGAATATAGTAATATATTTTATTATATCTCAAGAAAACTGTTAGAGAAAGGCCATTGTTACCCATGCATAGAAATGTAAGGAGAAAGTGGAGCCAAATGAACCTGTAGAGGTTCCTGGGACAGATCACACAGAAATTTGTAAGCCATGTTAAGGATTTTGGTCCTTAAGTCGATCCAAGATGAAGGGTATACAGGAATTCATTTTACTATTTTTGCAATTTTTCTGTAAGGCAAGGGTTTTAATAAAATTTCCTCAAAATAAAATAGTGAAAAGAAAACAGTAACTAGAAAGCCATTGAGGGATTTAAGCTGGGGGAGAGGGGAGTTTGTGATCCAATTTGCATTTTTAAAATAAATCACTCTGTCTGTTGTTACAGAATACACCATAGGGGGATAAGAGTGGATACAGTCAGGACCTATTGCAGTGGTCCAGGTAAGAGAAGCTGATGATGTGGACTAGATTGGAAATGAAGAGAAGAGTGTGGGTAAGAAAGATACTTTGGAGGTAGAATCAGCAGGACTTATGAATGAATGCAATATGAGGGCTGAGGGAGAGAGAGGTGTCAAGGATGACTCCCAGGTTTCTGACTTAAGCCAATACTATCATTTACTGATGGTGAAATCTTTTACTAGATGGGGAAATCTGAGGAAGGACCAAGGGAGTGGTGTAATAAGACGTCATGTCTGAGGATTCCTCACCCTAGAGTGTCAATATTTAAACTGACATTAAAACTGAAAAATAATGAAATCAGAAACATTTGAGGAGAGAACGAATAATAGAGTGAACAGGAGAAGAGACAAAGGAGCAGATTGTTTTGTTATTCTTGTTTGGTCTTGCTTTTGATTTTCTTTTTCACAATACCAGAAGAATTTACAATGTGAGTTCTACGTGCCCTATATAGATTCAGGGATTTTATATGCACTTAGTCACATTAAAATTTCTAGGAAATGGTATAGTTTTGCAAGCGTAGTAAGGGAATATTGACCTAATCCTGTTTTATTGAGGAAGCATCCTTGCAACATCATCCTATCTTTCTGCTCAGAATCTTCTGGTAGTAAACATTTCATGAGGATAAAGGCCAAATTCCTTAGCTTGTCATAGAAAAACCTTCATCATCATACCCCACCCTACTGCACCTCTTCCTTCCATCCCCTTCTTCTCTCCATGTGTTCCATCCCCATAGAACTTATTGTAATTCTCTAAAAAAAAACAATACTCGAGTTGCAATATTGAAGGATTCTATGGGCAAACTATTGAACAATGCAGGAAGCATCAAAAGAAAATGGAAAGAATACACAGAGTTACTGTACCAAAAAGAATTGGTCAATATTCAACCATTTCAGGAGGTAGCATATGATCAAGAACCAATGGTACTGAAGGAAGAAGTCCAAGCTGCAGTGAAGGCATTGGTGAAAAACAAGGCTCCAGGAATTGATGGAATACCAATTGAGAAGTTTCAACAAACCGATGCTGTGCTGGAAGTTATGCTAAGAAATTTGGAAGACAGCTACCTGGCCAACTGAGTGGAAGAGATCCATATTTGTGCCCAATCCCAAAAAAAGATGATCCAACAGAATGCAGAAATTATCAAACAATACCATTAATATCACATACATGTAAAATTTTGCTGAAGATAATCCAAAAATGGTTGCAGCAGTACGTTGACAGAGACCTGCGAGAAATTCAAGTCGGTTTAAGAAGAGGACGTGGAATAAGGGATATCATTGCTTATGTCAGATGAATCTTGGCTGAAAGCAGGGAATACCCGAAAGGTATTTACCTGTGTTCTACTGACTATGCAAAGGCATTTGACTGTGTGGATCATAACAAATTATGGATAACATTGGGAAGAGTGAGAATTCCAGAACACTTAATTGTGCTCATGCAGAACCTATACTTAGACAAAGAAGCAGTCATTCAAAAAGAACAAGAGGATACTGTGTAGTTTAAAATCAGGAAACGTGTGTGTCAGGGTTGTATCCTTTCACCATACCTATTCAATCTGTATGCTGAGCAAGTGATCTGAGAAGCTAGATTATATGAAGAAGAACTCAGCATCGAGATTGGAAGAAGACTCAGTAACAACCTGCGATATGCAGATGACACAACCCTGCTTGCTGAAAGTGAAGAGGACTTGAAGCACTTACTGATGAAGATCAAAGACCACAGCCTTCAGTATGGATTATACCTCAACATAAAGAAAACTAAAATCCTCACGACTGGGCCAATAAGCAACATCATGATAAATGGAGAAAATATTATCAAGGATTTCATTTTACTTGGATTCACAATCAACACCCATGGAAGATGCAGTTAGGAAATCAAACAACTTATTGCATTGGGCAAATCTGCTGCAAAAGACCTCATTAAAGTGTTAAAAACAACGAGGTCACTTTGAGGACTAAGGTGCGCCTGACCCAAGCCATGGTATTGGCAGTCGCCTCATATGCATGTGAAAGCTGGCCAGTGAATAAGGAAGACCGAAGAAGAATTAATGCCTTTGAATTATGGTGCTGGCAAAGAATATTGAATATACCACGGACTGCCAGAAGAATGAACAAATCCATCTTGGAAGAAGTACAGCCAGAATGCTTCTTAGAAGCAAGGATGATGAGACTTCATCTCACATACTTTCGACATGTCATCAGGAGGGACCAGTCCCGGGAGAAGGGCACCATGCTTGGTAAGGTAGAGGGTCAGGGAAATAAAGGAAGACCCTCAGTGAGATGGATTGACACAGTGGCTACAACATGGACTCAAGCATAGCAATGATTATGAACATGGCACAGGACTGGGCAGTGTCTTGTTCTGTTGTACATAGGGTCACTGTGAGCTGGAACCGACTTGATGGCACCTAACAACAACAGCAACAAAATAATGCTTTTCCATGGCTGAATGCCTTTGCACATGTTATTTCCTGCCCTTGAAATTGTCTTTACTTTCCTTTGCCATGTAATCAGCTCTTTATTTTCCTTCCAGACTCCAAAAAAAAAAAGTCACCTCTTCTGGGAAGATTTGCCTGACTCCCCATTTAGGAAGGTGTGGTCGTATGGACCCTTTGTAAATCTCTCCAGTAGATCACTGATCACATAATTGTAATTTGTAGATTTCAATTTATGTGTTAATTTCCCTTGTACACTGTGGGCTCCTCAAGGGACCAAGTAGCCATATTTAGAGCCTTATTACCTACAAGAGAGCTTAACATTTGTGATTAGTTGTTCAATGCCTGTCTTCGTCTTTTAAACTATACATTCCATAAGAAGAAAGGTTTTTGTCTGCCTGTTCATCACTGCATTCCTAGCATAGAAAGTATGAGTTAGTGCTGTGGCAGTTTCAGGGGATGGAGATTATATTGGGGACACATAATTAACAGGACATGGTAGCTAACTGGAGGTTAGGTAAGGAATGAGGGAGAAGGAGAGGTCAAGGATCATAGCCAGTTTTCTGGCATGGGCTATTGATACACGGTGGTTTCATTCACTAAGATGGTGAACACTGAAATAAGTCAAGATCGAAGGTGAGTGGAAGGGTGAAGATTTATGTTTTATTCTTTTAACACATTTGTTATTTACTAGGTGTCAGATACTGTTGTTGATTTTTAATAATATTTTATTGTGTTTTCAGTGAAGGTTTACACAGCAGTTTAGGTTCCCATTCAACCGTTTCTATACAAATTGTTTAGTGACATTGGTTATATTTTTCACAAAGTGTCAACATTCTCGTTATTTTGTTCTGGTTGCTCCATTTCCAGTAATCTAGTTTCCCTGCCCCATTTGCCTTCATATCTTTGCTTTAGAGTAATTATTGACAATTTGGTCTCGTATAGATGATTTTTTAAAGGAACACAGTGCTCATGGGTGATATTCTTTATTTTATGAGCCAACCTGTTATTTAGCTAAAAGGTGACTTCAGGGGATAGTTTCGATTCAAGACTTAAAGGGTATTTCAGGGCAATAGTCTCAGGGAGTCCTCTAGTCTCAACCATTCCAGTAAATCTATACTTTTTAAGAAATTCAGGTTCTATTCCACATTTTTCTCCCATTCTATCAGGATCCATCTATTGTGGCCCTGATCAGAACAGTCAGTAGTGGTAGCCAGATACCATCTGGTACTTCTGGTCTCAGAAGTATAAACTATTAGTCCTGTATCAGATACTATTTTGAGTGCTTTGCAACTATTAACTCATTTAGTCAGCATAACAATCCTCTGTGGTAGGTACTGGTATAATCCCCCTTTTACAGATAAATTTGAAGCATAGATAAATTCAGAAATATTTCCACCATCATCCAGATGTTAAGTGATGTAGATAAGCTTGAAACTCAGTGAGTTCATCTCTAGAATCTGTGTATTACAACGCTAGCTACTGAGTTCAGTTTTAGACATGTTAAGTTTTGGACACATTGTCTTTGAGATGCCTATGGAGAAATCCAGTAGCTGTTAGATAGTCATATGTTTAATCCTAATAAATCTTGGAAGAGGCAAACATGTGGCTCAGGGTCTGCATGAAGTGGTATCAAATAGCAAAGTGGAGCTTCTGTTAAAGTTAAGGAAAAGAGATTTATTGAAGAGATAGAGTGTTCCGGATTGGGCGGCACTTTGTGAGGGTTTACCAAAGTACTCTGGTGAAAGGAATTTTTAGTTTAAGTATACAGAAAATCCAGAAATTTACAGGAAAAAATTCTGACTGGTTGACATTTACCAAAAAAAAAAAAAAAAAAAAAAAAAACAAAAACCTCACCATCCTTGCTTCCAAGGAGCATTCTGGTTTTACTTCTTCCAAGACAGATTTGTTCGTTCTTCTGGAAGTCCATGGTATATTCAATATTCTTTGCCAACACTGTAATTCAAAGGCATTAATTCTTCTTCAGTCTATCTTATTCATTGTCCAGCTTTTGCATGCATATGAGGTGATTGAAAATACCATGGCATGGGTTAAGCACACCTTAGACCTCAAAGTGACATCTTTGCTTTTTAATACTTTAATGAAGTCCTTTGTAGCAGATTTGCCCAATGCAATGTAATTTGATTTCTTGGCTGCTGCTTCCATGAATGCTGATTATGAATCCAGGTAAAATGAAATCCTTGACCACTTCACTCTTTTCTCCATTTATTATGCTGTTGCTTATTGGTCCAGTTGTGAGGATTTTTGTTTTCTTTATGTTGAGGTGCAATCCATAACTGAAGGCTGTAGTCTTTGATCTTCATCAGTAAGTGCTTCAGCTCATCTTTGCTTTCAACAAGCAACGTTGTGTCATCTGCATATCATAGGTTGTTAATGAGTCTGCCTCCAATCCTGATGCCGAATTCTCCTTCATATAGTCCAGCTAATCGGATTATTTGCTCAGCATACAGATTGAATAAGTATGGTGAAAGGATACAACCCTGACACACAACTTTCCTGATTTTAAACCATGCAGTATCTCCTTGTTCTTTTGGAACAACTGCCTCTTAGTCTATGCACGAGCACAATGATGTGTTTTGGAATTTCCATTCTTCCGAATGTTATCCATAATTTGTTAAGATCCACACAATCGAATGCTTTTGCATAGTCAATAAAATACAGGTAAACACCTTTCTGGTATTCTCTACTTTCAGTAAAGATCCATCTGACATCAGCAATGATATCCCTCGTTTCATGTCCTCTTCTGAATCCGACTGGTTTCTGGCAGTTCCATGTTGATGTACTGCTGCAGCTGCTTTTGAATGATCTTCAGCAAAATTTTACGTGTGTGTGATATTAATGGTATTGTTTGATAATTTCTGCATTCTGTTGGATCACCTTTCTTTAGAATGGGGACAAACATGGATCTCTTCCAGTCGGTTGGCCAGGTAGCTGTCTTCCAATTTTCTTGGCATAGGCAAGTGAGCACCTCCAGTGCTGCATCCATTTGTTGAAACATCTCAATTGGTATTCCATCAATTCCTGGAGCCTTGTTTTTCGCCAGTGCCTCAGTGCATCTTGTACTTCTTCCTTCAATACCATTGGTTCTTCATCATTTACTACCTCCTGAAATGGCTTAACGTTGAACAATTCTTTTTGGCACAGTGACTCTGAGTATTCCTCCCATCTTCTTTTGATGCTTCTTGCATCATTCAATATTTTGTCCATAGAATCCTTCAATACTGCAATTCTAGGCTTGAATTGTTTCTTCAGTTCTGTCAGCTTGAGCGTGTTCTTCCCTTTTAGTTTTCTAACGTGAGTTTTTTGCACATTTCATTATACTTTACTTTGTTTCCTGGAGCCGTCCTTTTAAATCTTCTGTTCAGCTCTTTATTTCATCATTTCTATTCTCTTTAGGTACTCTATATTCCAGAGCAAGTTTCAGAGTCTCTTCTGACATCCACTTTGATCTTTTCTTTCTCTCCTGTCTTTTTGGTGACCTCTTGCTTTCTTCATGTAAGATGTCCTTCCATAACTCTTCTGGTCTTCGGTCATTAGTGTTCAGTGTGTAAAATCTATTCTTGACATGGTCTCTAAATTCAAGTGGGATATACTCAAGGTTGTATTTTGGCTCTCCTGGCCTTGCTTTAATTTTCTTCAGATTCAAGTTGAACTTGATATAAGCAATTCATGGTCTGTTCCACGGTTGGCCCCTGGCCTTGTTCTGACTGATGGTATTGAGCTTCTCCATCATCACTTTCCACAGATGTAGCCAATTTGATTCCTGTGTAATCCATCGGGGTGAGGTCAACGTGTACAGTCGCCATTTACATTGTTGAAAAGAGGTATTTGCAATGAAGAAGTCGTTGGTCTTGCAAAATTCTATCATGCCATCCCCAGCATTGTTTCTATCATGAAGCCATATTTTCCACCTTCTGATCCTTCTTCTTTGTTTCCAACTTTCACATTCTAATCATCAGTAATTATCAGTGTATCTTAATTGCATGTTTGATCAAAAAAACATGCATAAGTTGGTGAAAATCTTCAATTTCTCCATCTTTGGAGTTAGTGGTTGATGCATAAATTTGAATAATAGTCATATTAACTGGTCTTCCTTGTAGGCATATGGATATTATTATATCACTGACAGCATTGTCCTTCAGGATAGATCCTGAAATGTTCTTTTTGATGATGAATGTGATGCCTCCTCAGTCTCTCCTCCCCAGTATAGTAGACCATATGATTGTCCAATTCAAAATGACCAGTAGCAGTCCATTTTAGCTCACTAGTTCCTAGGATGTCGATCTTCATGCATTTCATTTTTGGTGACTTCCAATTTTTCCTAGAGTCATGCTTCATACATTCCATGTTCCTATTATTAAGGTATGTGTGCAAATGTTTCTTCTCATTTTGAGTTATGCTACATCAGCATGTGAAGGTCCCAAAAGCTTGACTCCATCCACATCATAAGGACGACTCTACTTTGAGGAGGCAGCTCTTCCCCAGTCGTATTTTGAGCACTTTCCAACCTGAGGGGCTCATCTTCCACCACTACATCAGACAATGTTCTGCTGCTATTTATAAGGTCTTCGCTGGCCAATTTTTCAGAAGTAGATTGCCAGGTCCTTCTTCCTAGTCTGTCTTAGTCTGGAAGCTCTGCTGAAACCTGTCCACCAAGAGTGACCCTGGTGGTAGTTTGCCAAAGGAGTTTCTCTTAAATCTTTTTGGGGAGTTAAATAGTGTTCAGTTAAATTTAAGCAATCATGTGTTGGTTAATCCTTATTGTTAATTGTCAGTTTCCGGAAAGAGAGTGGCAGGATTTAAACAAGCCACAGAATGGAGTCTACTGTTAGGTACAGCCAGGAGGAGCACTTCATAGGAAGTGAGTCCACTGGCAGAAATGCTGGGTCAAAGAAGAGTTAAGGATTGCAGATACTGCATGGGGAACATAAACATTTAGAAAATTTCCCAGCATTATATCTGCAGTGCTTTTAACTAGTTTGGCTGTGGCAGCAACAGCCACTTTCAAAGAAGGTTTGAGTTTATTCAAAGTTTAGGACTGTTAGACTCAGCAAAATACTGATGGAGGGTACCGCAGCATTAGGATGGTGTATTGCCTGAACCAGTATGTTCCTTTCATTGCATGGGCTTTTGCTCGTGGCCAGCAGGTAGCTAATGCTCTGGACTGTCCCACAACCCAGTCTATCCTGTCATGGGAGACTTAACCACTTTTGCAGAAGGTGACCACCCTGTCAGTCTTTATTGGCTGTCCGTGCCCTTGGTTTCCTTTGTGGCTTATGGAGTCTTAGATTCTACAAACTTTAAAACTTCTAGGACAATAAATTTCCCAGAACCTCACACTACTGCCACTAAAAACCAAACCAAACCAAACCCGTTGTCATCATGTAGATTCTGACTCAGTAGCGGAGGCAAATTTTGGCAAAACTTCATGCAAGACTAGAATGAAAACAGACAAGACAAAAGAAAACAGACAATGACAAAATGAAACTAGAGTCCTTCAGTAGGTCTCTTAAGAGCTCAACACAAAAAAGTGGAGCTTGAAATTCAAGAGGTTATTTACCTGGCAGCAACTCCCAAGAAGTTCGTGGAGTGATGGGCCCAAACAGCCTTGCTTTGGTACTGAAGCCTGGTCCTTGAGTTTTTGGGGAGTCACTGCAGGCAATGCACTGTTGAAATCCCACTTCTGACACCAAGAAATATCAAAGAGGAAACTGGAGCTTCTGTTAAAATTAAAGCAAAGAGATTTATTGAAGGAACAGAGCAATCCAGATTGAGCAGCACTTCATGCAGATTCACCAAAGTACTCCAGCAAAAGGAATTTTTCAAAGAGTTTAAGTACAGAAAATACAGGAACTTACAGGAAAAAATTATGATAGGTTGACATTTACAAAATTATGATTTAACAGGCACGAAACAATTGCAAGCTCCTTTAAGCATTGTTTTCTTAATCATAGATTTTGAGTCAGTTAATTTCTTGTTAATTCATGTATATTTTGGGGGACAGCCTGAGTGAATACCTTTCCTGGGAGCATGCTGTGAGAGGAAGGGAGAGGAGAGGAGGAGGGCTTGAAAGTTTCTTGAGGCTAGCTGACTTTTAAAAGTCAGCTAAGAATTAGCAGTAAACAGCAAAAATGGAGTCCAGCCTACATCTTTGGCAGAAACCTCTCCTCATGCCAAGCACCTAGATTTTTTGGACTCCTTCACAAGTGACATTTAAAGATGCACAAGTGAATAGGCAATACTAATTTATTCACTTCTCTTTAAATACTTTAGAGGACATTCCAATACACAATCTATAGAAATCCTTACTTAAATCCTCTTTCCTTTCTAATCAATTAACCTTTCACCACAAAGCCCCTAAGGCACTAATCTCTTGCAAACCTCAAGGGGGAAAACACAGTTCCTCTTTCCCCCAGCCATCTCAGCTTTCTGACTTCCTTCTCCTCTCCATGCCCAACATTTTATTATGTAGATAAACTTAGCCTCTCTGCCAGCAAGAAATAATTGTTTCTCTTTAGAATAAGGGAAAGAGGGGGAGAATCTGATGTCAATTCAAGATTCTTTTTGGAGGGCTCATGAATGAGAGAAGTCTGTGAACACTCTCATGTTAGAATTTTTTACTCTGCCGCATATGCATCTGGAGCTCAAAAAAGAAGTCTGTGCTATTCAGTTTGGTAATCATTTACGCATAGGTAAAAATGAAACCATATGTATGGGTGAGATAATCAGAGAGAGGGTGTGCATGGAGAAGCAAAGTGAGCCAAGGATGAATCTCTTTAAAAAGCCAGGAAAGTCCCTGCAAAGTTGTTAGCAAAGAAGCAGAATTTAATCTGGTACAACCAGGAGAGAGTAGTATTTTAGAAGCCAAGGGAGTAGAGAACCAACAGCCTCAAACACTGTGGAGACATTAAGTAAACTAAGGTCTCAAAGGTGTCTATTGGATTTGGTTATATAACGTTCAGTGGGGACCTTGTCTAGAGCATGTTCAGTGGAGTGGTGAACTCCAAAGCCAGATTGTAGTGGGCTGATAAATATCTGGGAACTGCAGATGTAGAAAGAGTGACTATATACAAGTGAATAAATATATGATGATACTTAAAATCTTTGGTATTTCTTAACAAACTCAAAGGCATGCCCTATTTTCTATATCCCTTAACTTTTCTTATTTTTTATTATTTAGCTATAATGTATTTCTCATACTATGAAATAAACAATTGAATTAGTCTAAAATGTAAACATATATACACAGGGCGCTTAAAATAATAAAAAAAGATATTAGAAGGTACATAAGGAAAATTGGTGGTTCATTTTACCAGAAATGTGAAATTATATATTTACTATAATTGAACAATAAATTTCAACCTACACTTCCTGGCATTCAAGGCAAAACATTAATCCCAATTTGTTACACAGCTCTTATTCTCTCAGTGAATATAGCTTCATCACAAAAGAACATTTGAGGCCACTAAAATCTTGAAAAAGTTTTGAAACTGATTTTTTAAACTAACCTCAGGTTTATTTATATTCTTGCTCCCTTTCTTCTTGTTATCCGTAAAATATTTTACAAGTATGAACAGGCATTCTTAGAATATAAGCATTTTTTAAAATCAATGAATTGAGAGTATTTTTTAGCATTCTGTAACTTTCTCTTTCTTTATGTTTCTAGGCAGACAAAATGACTAGCACAGTGTTCTGAGCACGTTTTATTTTTCTGGTGATGACTGTTAATTTGAATAAAACTGTGTTTTTGTTCCCCCAGTGATATTCTAATTTTGGTCAGTTAGAGTAAAGAGACTTATTTGAACACCCTAGACATTCAGTAGCAATCACAGAAAGTCCAATCTATAGTGGTAAGGCTAAACCAGAACTCAAGTAAAAGATATTCTAGATATATGCTAACAAAGCCTAAAAAACCCTCAAGGCTTTCATTTCTGGTCATGTTGGACTAACATTTCCAATATAAAAACTACAAATTATATTAAATATATATATATATATATTTAATATTGAACAGCAGGCAGCATAGAACTGTGATCCCTGAGTGAAGGGAAATGAGATGAGCCCTACAGTATCCCTGGCAGGTTGCAGAGTAGAGTGATTAAGAATAGAACACAGTGGGGACACTGATTTGAAAAGACAGAGAAGACTAAAGAAAACATGTTTATGGTTTAGAAGACTTAAACTGATACATAGATTTAACACAATCTCAATCAAAATCCCAGCATTTTTTTTGTAAAAATAAACAAGCTATATAGAAAATTTTATGTGGAAATAAAATTTACTAAGAATAGTTAATTTTGAGAAAGAACAATATTGTAGGAGTTAGACTACTTGATTTCCAAGACTTCCTATAAAACAATCATAAACAAGACTGTGTATTATTGGCATAAGTTTCAACTTACAGATGAGTGGGACAGACGTGAGAGTCCAGAAATAGACCCACACATATATGTTCAATTGATGAGAAAGTTTCTAAGATAATTTAACGAGTAATGATAGTCTTTTAAAAAATGGTGCTGAAATAAGTGGATAACCATATGGAATAAATGAACCTCAACCCTTAACTCATACCATATTAAAAAGAAATTAGGTCAAATGGTTTATAGTCCTAAACATAAAAGCTAAACATATAAAACTTTGAGAAGAAAACATAGGGAAAATATCTACCACCTTGTGATAAGCAAAGGTTGTTTAGATAAAACACAAAAGCATAAACCATGAAAGAAAGAATTGATAAATCAGATCTCACAAAAATTAAAAACTTCTGCTCTTCCAAAGACTTTCATAACAAAATGAAAAAGTAAGCCAGAGACTTGGAGAAAATATTTTCAATACATATTATCTGACAAAGGACTGTGTCCGGTGCATATAAAAAACCTGTTGCCATTGTTGTTGAGTTGATTCCGACTCATAGCGACCCTATAGGACAAAGTAGAACTGCCCCACAGAACTCTAATATTTCTGTAATAAGTGAACCAACTCAATAAAAACAGTGGGTACTGCTATCTTGAATACTGAACACTTGAACAGACACTTCATAAAAGAAGATACAAGAATGAACAATAAGCATATGAAATGAGGCTCAATGTCATTAATCATCAGGAAAATACAAAATAAACCACACTGAGATACCACTTCACACACACCCCACCAGCTAAAATAAAAAAAGACTGCTAATACTGTTGGTGAAGATGTGGAGCAACTGGAATTCCCATTCCCAGTGGGAATGTAAAAAGGTATAACCACTTTTGAATAATCGCGGGCAGATTCTAATAAAGTTAAACATGCACTTCCCAAATGACAAGGCAATTCCACTCTCAGGTATTTATCCAAAAGAGAGGAAAAAAATATGTTCATATAAAGACTTATACACAAATGTTCATAGCAGCTTTATTAAAAAATAGCTAAAAATTGGAAACAACCCCAATTGCTTGCCCATAGTTGCCATTTCAGTGGGTCTGGTAGGGGGAGCTGAAGCCCATGGCTAAGGGGCCTCCACCCAGAATCCTCAGAGTGTGGCTAGCACCCAGAGTCTGGAGGACAGAGCCATTGCCTAAATGGCCTCAGAGAACAGAGGATTGTTTTCAAGTCTTGAGAGCTAATGTGATGTGTTCTGCTGATTTGCTTGGTGCCTGTTATCCCTTTTTTCTCTCCAATTTCTCCCATTTGTAATGGAAATGTCTTCCTTGTACTTGTTCCACCATTGCACTTTGGAAGCAGATAACTTGTATTCTAGACTTAACAGATGAAGAAGAATTTTTGGATTTTGGACTTGGAGTTAAATTAAGACTTTTGCTATGATATGATGGGATGAATGTGTTTTACATGTGGTGAGGACATGAATTTTGGGGGGTCAAAGGGTGGAATGTTATGGATTGAATTGTGTCCCCCAAAAATGTGTATCAATTTGGCTAGGCCATGATTCCCAGTATTGTGTGCTTGTCCACCATTTTGTCACCTTATGTGATTTTCCTATGTGTTGTAAATCCTACCTCTATGATGTTAATGACTTGGGATAGGCAGCAGTTAGTGAGGCAGGACTCAATCTACAAGATTAGGTTGTATCTTGAGTCAATCTCTTTTGAAATATAAAAGAAAGAAGCTAGCAGAGAGACAAAAAGACCTCATACCACCAAGAAAGTAGTGCCAGGAGCAGAGTGCATCCTTTGGACCCGGGGTCCCTGTGCTGAGAAGCTCCTAGACCAGGGGCAGATTGATGACAAGGACCTTTCTCCAGAGCCCACAGAGAGAAAAAGCATTCTCCTGGAGCTAGTGCCCTGAATTTGAACTTCTAGCCTACTAGACTGTGAGAGAATACATCTCTGTTTGTTAAAGCCATCCACTTGTGGTATTTCTGTTATAGCAGCACCAGTTAACTAAGACACTCATCAACAGATGAATGGATAAATAAACTGTGATATAGCCACATGATGGAATACTATTCATTAATAAAGATGAATTAACTACTGATACACATTACAATATGAATAAATCTCAAATACATTATGCTTAACAAATCAAACCAAATACAGGGAGCCTGGAAATGGGGCTATAAATGAATTTCAATCCCATTCATCCCCCTCCAGTTGCTACCAGGCTGCTGGTTTTCAGTTTGACTGCTGGGTTCTGGCTTTCCAGGCCACTGTGGAGCTGAGGAGATGGAGAAGGAAAAGGACAAGTTCAAATACCACAAACTTACTCTTCTTACTGAGTTTCAACTCTTTTTCTTAAATATATGCTCCCTGGATTGCTGCAAGTCTTTAATTAATTTTCAGAGTTCTGAAAAAGTTGATTCTGACAATTTTTGCCAGTATTCTCATTGGTTTTATGAAGGGAAAGATTTTTTAGTTTGCCATTACCACTGGCATGCTAGAGGCTAAGAATTTAACCTCTACTCCGTACTGCATCTTCACATCACTTAAAAAATAAAAAAACAAAACCCATTACCATTTTGCCTGATTAGTAGAGTTGGCCATCTTTTTAGCATCCTGCAGACAGTATTAATAAATAAAAGTCAAAGGCATGATCGCAACACTGGAATGATTTCTCCTGAGTTAAATTGTAAAGATGCTGAAATGTAAGTGCCTCAACTTACCAGAAAGTTAGTAAGTCAAAAATAGATTTCATAAGCACAGAAAGAAGTAAGTGCATGGATAGATAAGTCCAACATTGTATGGACTTATCCCCATTTAGTCAAAAGCAGAGGAAATGCCACAGATTTTCAGACTCCACCAATATTTCTTAAAAGAAACCAAGTTAACTGTGACGACCATCATTTTACTTCATACTCTTCTTTCACCAAGATCTTGAATATTGTTGCCCGATTAGGGTCCATGCCCTGGAGCAGTCGAGCCAATGAAACATACTCCAAGTCAGAATGAGAGAGAAAGTTTATTAGGAGGTGACACCAATGGGGAGTCTGGCAGCAATTCAGGCTGTCTTTATGGAGTCCCGAAAGGCAATTTTACATTAGAGCTTATATATGCTTTTTACAAAAGTTAGAAGTGTCTTTTGGCACGTCGCACACAGTTGGCCAGATGAGTTACACATTACAAGATAACTACAAGAGACTCTTTATCAGGCTAAAGATTTACAAACCGGACATCTGGGCAATAATCCCCATGTGGGGGGGTCTTAAGTAACAGAACAAAACAAAGTCATTAACAAAGGTATGCGGAAAGCAGAAGGCAGGCAGAAAAAAAAAACTTATAGGTTCATCATGGCGTTAGTTATGTCAAGCTCTCAATTGCCCATTTTGAAAAGGAGAAAACATGCTGTTGAGTATTAGGGTCACAATATGTTTACATTCTAATGGATAGTACTGAAATCAGCAACTATGCACACCATACTGGAATCTCAGTTGCTGTCCTCACTAAAAAGTTATCAGATTAATTATTTTGGCTGCAGTCACTAATAACTTAATCAGATAATAATAAATAATGAGCTTCTTATTGCAATTATTTTCACTAAAATAGTAGAGCCCTCTTACATAGAGGCTTCTAGCCACAATCAAGTCAAATGTATATGATCTTTTCAGTTATCTTTGGTATCATTAGCCACTTTTCTTTTATGAAACTTTCTACTCCTTTGCGTTCCATTATACCACCCTTAATTGGACACCTATCTCTCTAACCATTCTTTCTCCATCTTCTTGTATGGCTCCCCTTCCTCCTTCTTAAACTTTAGTGTTTCCCAGGGCTCCATTCTCAACCTTATGCTATTCTCAGTCTGTATGTTATCATCATTAATCCTATCATTTCCATGCTTCACTACCATCTATAAGCTGATGAATCCCCAATCTATGTTTTCAGCCACACTCTGTCCTGAACTACACATCCAGAGTATCCAAATGTTCACTGGATTTCCACAGGTACCTAGACACAACCTGGTGGATCTGGATGCCATATCCCCAAACAAACAAATGCTGATTGACCAGAAACAATAATGAGAAACAAAAGCTCTTCCAACAATTATATGCAAATGAACAACCCACAGCCTATGGCTGAAATAATGGTTAGTACTAGTTCTTGTTTGAGAAAGACCAAACAAATGGCTTTGATAGAGTCTTTGGTGCAGAATGAAGAAAGCTTTTTTTTTTTTTTTTTTATGGCGACATAAATCCTTAGGCAGAGGAGTTGGGAGAACAAGTTTATATGGCCAGGTCAGTGAAATGATAGTTCGAAGAAATTTTGGGATAGTTCCTGGGATCATAGCTGACTCCAGGTTCAGATGGCTCTTAAGAAAATAGTTCAGACTTCAAACAAGGAGCAGGGAATAATCTAGGGCACAGAGTGCAAGGACTTTGCTTCCTCAGGAATAAAAGGATTAAATTTTTTTTTTTAATTGGAAAGACCAAATGTCTTAAGAGGTTGGTCTCTAAGAGGTGCTGACTAACCTTTGAGTGGAACAAAGAGGGCCTGGATGGATAGAATAATGTGTGACTATGGAATTTACCGGGTTTGTGGTGAATGTTATATCTGGGGAAGACTTTGGAGAGCATATGGTATGACCTTTTGTGTCTGAAGCACAGAAAGTTCAAGAAACATGTACAGAGTCACATAGCTAGTTTATAGATAAGAGTCGCTAAGACTCCTAATTTTTGCAGCGGTGTCATTTCTACTACAAGATATTCATTTACTCCATGATAAAACAGTTATTTTAAACAATGGTTGTGTATGGGCCACATCGCAGTGGACATTGAAGGGAGTAGTATACTACAGAAAAAGTGAAAAGAAGTAGTGACCTAAAATCACAGGGGTTCAGTCTTTGAAGAAAAAATTACCGAAATACTTTTGTGACCAGAGGTAGAAAAATACCCAAGCTATTAAGAACCTCGCCAAGCAGTGCTGGGGTGGGCGAGTTCACTTATCCCCTCAGTTACAAGTATACCTTGTTGTTACCGGGAGTCTCAGGTCTCTCTCGGTGTGCTACAGAGACACAAAATGGGTGAAAGCGAAAGAAGAAGCTTTATTTGGTTGGCCAAGGTAAGGAGCATTCTGGGACTTTCGTCGCCACAGTGGCTCCCCGAACAATAGCTAAGAGGGCTTTTATCAGGGATATAAACTGGGAAAGGGTTGTTATGGGAAGAGCAGGGTCGCTGATTGGCCTGGCCTGAAAAGGCATTTTTGGGTGGCTTCCTAATCTGCGCCTGCTCAGTCCAGAAACGGGGTGGGGGGGGGGGCGGTGCACAAAGATGCCGTTTTGCCCACGTCTGGGGCATAGACAGGGGTGTGTTTTCAGCCTTCCAACGTCAAAAGGTCAGGTTGAGGACACGCTGATCACTACTGCGCATAGCAGGCAGGCCAGATCTGGTTTCAACTGGTTCTGTGACCCCAGTCTCTTATTTTTCTCGACCAGAAACCAAAACGAAAACAGCTGAAGAGGGAAGTTAGCCTTTTCTTACCTATGATGGCTACCCCAAGACCACTGGTCTCATTATGGCAAGTTATTGCATAAGCAAAATGTGGCATATATGTACAATGGAATATTATTCTGCCATAAAAAGGAATGAAGTTCTAATACATGCTACAACATGGATGAACCTTGAAAACATTATACTGAGTGAAGTAAGTCAGGCACAGAAGGACAAACATAAAATCCATTAGTATTAATATCTAGCTAGAATAGACAAATGCATAGAGACAGAAAGTAGATTCGTGGTTACCATGAACTGGGAGGAGGGGAGAATGGGGAGTTAGTGCTTAATAGGTACAAAGTTTCTCTTTGGGATGATGAGAAAGTTTGGGAAACAAATAGTCATGATGGTGGCACAACATTGGGAATGTGATGAATGCCATTGGATTGTACACTTGAAAATGATTAAAATGGCAATTTTATGTTGTATATATTTTACAATCAATGCCCATGGAAGCAGCAGTCAAGAAATCAAACGATGCATTGCATTGGACAAATCTGCTGCAAAAGACCTCTTTAAAGTGTTGAAAAGCAAAGATGTCACTTTAAGGACTAAGGTGTGCATGACCCAGGCCATGGTATTTTCAATAACCTCATATGCATGCAAAAGCTGGGCAATGAATAAGTGTCTTAGTTTGGGTTCTCTAGAGAAGCAAAACCAGTAAAGCATATAAATATATATATATAGGGAGATTCATATCAAGGAAACGGCTCACGTGATTGTAGAGGCTGGAACATCCCAAGTCCGTGGATCGGGGTAGAGGCCTCTCCTGATTCACATAGCCGCAGGGGCTGGTGAACTCAAGATTGGCAGGTTGGAGAGCAGAGCTCTTGCTCACAGGCTGTGTAGATTGACAAATCCCAAGACCGACAGGTAAGTTGCTAGCTGAAGTCCCAGGAACCGGAGGTCAGAGGAACAGGAGCCAACTGCAGGATCTAGAGCAGGGAAAAGCCAGAACATCCACTTATATTCGGATGCAGGCCACACACCCAAGGCAACTCCTTTTCAACTGATTGGCTATGCACAGCAGATCCCATCATGGGGGTGATCACATATAAACACTGAGAATCATGGCCCAGCCAAGTTGACACACAGTCTTAACAATCACAATAAGGACGACTGAAGAAGAATTGACACCTTTGAATTATGGTGTTGAAGAATTTTGAATATGCCATAGACTGCCAAAGAATGAACAAACCTGTCTTGGAAGAAGTACAGCCAGAATGCTCCTTAGAAGCAAGGATGGCGAGACCATGTCTCACATACTTTGAACATGTTATCAGGAGGGACCAGTCCCTGGAGAAGGACATCATGCTTGATAGAGAGTCAGTGAAAAAGAGGAAGACCCTCAATGAGATGGATTGACACAGTGGCTGCAACAATGGGCTCAAGCATAGCAATGATTGTGAGGATGGTGCAGGACGGGGCAGTGTTTTGTTCTGTTGTGCATAGGGTCGCTATGAGTCGGAACCTACTCGATGGCACCTAACAACAACAACAACAAATATATTTTACCACAAATTTTATAAAGGTAAAAAAAATTATTAAAACTCATTTGGGCAGCTAATGGGTTAAGGCCCCTTTAAAACCCTAGAAAACTATATGCCATTAAAAATCAGCCTCTGCCTCCTTTGCGTTGTCAGCTGACGGGCATTTGTGCAGACACCAGCAACCTCAGGCAGTCCCTGCAGAGCGGAGGAGCTGCTATGCAAATGAAGAGCTACTCAGCTGGCTCACTCATTTTTAGCCAGGGCCATTTCATCATTTTGAGTTCCTCAGGACAGAAAAACTCTTATGAAGCAAAAGACAGTCAAAAGATTAGATGCAAGGTTATGGCTGAGCAGTTCATTTAATCTATTTGTACAATTGCTGATGTGTAACACTTTGGGGTTTCCCTGAAATCAGACACAACAACCATGTGCCCCAGAGTTACTGGGGCCTGCTTCGCCCGCCAGCTCATAGAAACCAAGTGAGAGAGCAGCATGGTTTATCAAAGCTGAATCCCCCTGCCCCAAACCATATGCAGACTGTGCCTGAGACTCCTAGGGTACATTTTCCTAGGGGCTGCCCACAATTCTAGGTAGGAAGGGAAGCCTAGTCGATCCTTGCGATTCTTCTCTGAGATTCTGAAAGGGAAACCCGTTGCCATCGAGTCAGTTCTGACTCATGGTGACCCCATGTGTTAGAGAGTAGAACTGCTCCATGAGGTTTTCTTGGCTGTAATCTCTACGAAGCAGATCTCCAGGCTTTTCTTCCGTGGCACCGCTGAGTGGGTTCCTCAATTCCCCTGTTTCTAACTTCTTTTGTGTTTTTTTTTTTTTTGAGGTATACTGTTTTGATTTCTTTCATATTTCCTTTCTGTATATTTTTAGATATTTTCTTGATGGTTTCCAAGGGGATTACAATTAAACTCTGAAATTTATAACAATCTATGTTGAATTGATATCACCTTAGCTTCAATAGTATACAAAAACTCTGTTCCTGTACAGCTCTGTCCCTACCCGTTTATGTTGTTGTTTTCACAAATTACAGCTTTATACATTGTGTACACATTAACAGATTTATAATTTTTTACATGTTTCTCTTTTAAAGGATATAGGAAAAAAAGAGGAATGACAAACCCAAAATGCAAAGCAACTAGCTTTTATATTTACCTATGCAGTTGCCTTTACTATTATTCTTTTTTCCTTCATATGAATTCAAGTTACTGTCCTTGTTGTTGTTGACATTAGGTGCCATCCAGTCTGTTCCGACTCATAGTGACCTTATGTACAACAGAATGAAACACTGTCCAGTCCTGCGCCATCCTCACAATCGTTGCTGTGCTTGAGCCCATTGTTGCAGCCACTGTGTCAGTCCATCTAGTTGAAGGTCTTCATTTTTTCACTGACCATCAACCTTACCAAACACGATATCCTTTCCCAGGGACTGGTCCTTCCTGGTAACATGTCCAAGGTACGAGACTCGAAGTCTCGCCATCCTCTTTTCCAAGAAGCACTCTGGCTATACTTCTTCCAAGACAGTTTTGTTCCTTCTTTTGACAGTCTATGGTATATTTAATATTCTTCGACAACATCGTAATTCAAAGGCATCAATTCTTCTTCGGTCTTCCTTATTCACTGGCCAGCTTTCACATGCAGATGAAGCAACTGAAAATACCATGGCTTGGGCCAGGCACACCTCAGTCCTCAAAGTGACATCTTTGCTTTCCAACAGTTTAAAGAGGTCTTTTGCAGCAGATTTGCCCAGTGCAATGCATCTTTTGATTTCTTGACTGCTGCTTCCACGAGTGTTGATTGTGGATCCAAGTAAAATGAAATCCTTAATGACTTCAATCTTTTCTCCTATGATGTTGCTTATTGGTCCATTTGTGAGGATTTTTGTTTTCTTTATGTTGAGGTGTAATACATACTGAAGGCTATAGTCTTTCATCTTCATCAGTAAGTGTTTCAAGTCCTCTTCACTTTCAGCAAGCAAGGTGGTGTCATCTGCATATTACAGATTGTTAATGAGCCTTCCTCCAATGCATATGCCACGTTCTTATTCATATAGTCCAGCTTCTTGGATTATTTGCTCAGCATACCTATTGAATAGGTACAGTGAAAGGATACAAACCCAATGCACATCTTTCCTCATTTTAAACCACACTAAGTCCCCTGGTTCTGTTTGATCTATGTACAGGTTCCTCATGAGCACAATTAAGTGTTCTGGAATTCCCATTTATTATGATCCACACAGTCGAATGCTTTAGCATAGTCAATAAAACACAGGTAAACCTCTTCCTGGTATTCTCTGCTTTCAGCCAGGATCCATCTGACATCAGCAATGATATCCCTGGTTCCACGTGCTCTTCTGAATCTGACTTGACTTTCTGGAAGTTCTTTGTCGATGTACTGCTGCAACCATTTTTTAAATATCTTCAGCAAAATTTTACTTGCATGTGATATTAATGATATTATTCAATAAATTCTGCATACTGTTAGATCTCCTTTCTTGGGAATAGGCACAAATACAGATCTCTTCCATTAGGTTGGCCAGATAGCTGTCTTCCAAATTTCTTGTAATAGATGAAGAGCACCTCCAGGGTTGCATCCATTCATTGAAGCATCTCAACTGGTACTCCGTCAATTCCTGGAGCCTTGTTTTTCACCATGCCTTCAGTGCAGCTTGGACCTCTTCCT
Source organism: Trichechus manatus latirostris (assembly GCF_000243295.1). NCBI lineage: Eukaryota > Metazoa > Chordata > Mammalia > Sirenia > Trichechidae > Trichechus > Trichechus manatus. Next base: position 10,004,683 of record NW_004444015.1, read on the forward strand.
ACAATACCATAGGTTCTTGATCATATGCTCCCTCCTGAAATGGTTGAAAGTCGGCCAATTCTCTATGGTTCAGTGACTCTGTATATTCCTTCCATCTTCTTTTGATGCTTCCTGCATCCTTCAATATTTTGCCCATAGAACCCTGCAGTATTGCATCTCAAGGCTTCAATTTTTTCTTCAGTTCTTTCAGTCTGAGAAATGCCGAGTGTGTTCTTCCCTTTTGGTTTTCTAGCTCCAGGTCATTGCACATTTCATTATAATACTTTGTCTTCTCAAGCCGCCTTTTGAAATTTTCTGTTTAGCTTTTTTACTTCATCATTTCTTCCATTCGCTTTAGCTGCTCTAGGTTCACGAGCAAGTTTCAGAGTCTCTTCTGACATCCATTTTAGTCCTCTCTTTCCTGTCTTTATAATGACCTTTTGCTTTCGTCATGCATGATATCCTTGATGTCATCCCACAACTCATCTAGTCTTTGGTCATTAGTGTTCAGTATATCAAATTTATTCTTGAGATGGCCTTTAAATTCAGGTGGGATATACTCAAAGTTGTACTTTGGCTCTTGTGAACTTGTTTTAATTTTCTTCAGCTTTAACTTGAACTTGCATATGAGCAATTGATGGTCTCTTCCACAGTCGGCCCCTGGCCTTGTTCTGACTGATGATATTGAGCTTCTCCATCGTCTCTTTCCACAGATGTAGTTGATTTGATTGATGTGTATTCCATCTGGTGAGGTCCATGGATATAGTTTCCGTTTATGTTGTTGAAAAAAGGTATCTGTAATGAATAAGTCATTGTTCTCACAAAATTCTATTATGTGATCTCTGGCATCATTTCCATCGCCAAGGCCATATTTTTCAACTACTGATCCTTCTTCATGTTTCTAACTTTCACATTCCAATCACCAGTAATTATTAATGGATCCTGATTGCATGTTTGATCAATTTCAGACTGCAGAAGTTGGTAAAAATCTTCACTTTCTTCATCTTTGGCCTTAGCGGTTGGTGCGTAAATTTGAATAATAGTTGTATTAACTTGTCTTCCTTGTAGGCGTATAGGTATTATCCTATCCCTAACAGTGTAGTCCTTCAGGATAGATCTTGAAATGTTCTTTTGACCATGACTGTGATGCCATTCCTCTTCAATTTGTCATTCCTGCCATAGTAGACCATATGATTGTCTGATTCAAATGCCAATACCAGTCCATTACAGCTCACTATACCTAGGATATGGATCTTTATGCAGTCTATTTCATTTTCGACAATGTCTTAGTCATCTAGTGCTGCTATAACAGAAATACCACAAGTGGATGGCTTTAACAAACAAAAATTTATTCTCTCACAGTCTAGTAGGCTAGAAGTCCAAATTCAAGGTGTCAGCTCCAGGGGAAGGCTTTCTCTGTTGACTCTGGAGGAAGGTCCTTTTCATCAATCTTCCCCTGGACTAGGAGCTTCTCTGCGCAAGAACCCCGGGTCCCAAGGACACACTCTGCTCCTGGTGCTACTTTGTTGGTGGTATGAGATCTGCCCCCTCTCTGCTCACTTCCCTTTCCTTTTATCTCTTGTAAGATAAAAGGTGGTGCAGGCCACACCCCAGGGAAACACCCTTTACATTGGATCAGGGATGTGACCTGAGCAAGGGTGTTACATCCCACCTTAATGCGCTTTAACATAATCTAAGCTTGCCGCATTAACTACAGGCAGAGATTAGGATTTACAACACAGGAAAACTGTATCAATCACAAAATGGAGGACAACCACACAATACTGGGAATCATGCATAACCAAGTTAACACATATTTTGGGGGGACACAATTCAATCCACGACAGACAACTTCCAATTTTCTTAGATTCATAGTTTGTACATTCACCATTCCGATTATTAATGGGTATTTGCCGCTGTTTCTTCCCATTTTGAGTCATGCCACATCAGCAAATGAAGATCCCAAAAGCTTGACTCCATCTATGTCGTTAAGGTTGACTCTACTTTAAGGAGGCAGCTCTTCCTCAGTCGTACTTTGAGTGCTTTCCAACCTGAGGGGCTCATCTTCTGGCACTATATCAGACAATGTTCCACTGCTATTCATAAGGTTTTCCCTGGCCATTTTTTTCAGAAGTAGACCACCAGGTCCTTCTTCTAGCCTGTGTTAGTCTGGAAGCTCCGTTGAAACCTGTCCACCATGGGTAACCCTGCTACTATTTGAAATACCAGTGGCATAGTTCCGACATCACAGCAAGCCCAAGCCACCCCACAGCTTGGAGGACTCTCTTTTGCCTTTCTTGTAGGTTGAGTCTACTAGTGACAAAATCTCTCTGTTGTACTTTATCTGGTAGTTTCTTAATTTTGTCTTCATTTTTAGAGGATAGTTTTGCCAATAAAGTATTTTGGGTGGAATACTTTTTATGTGTCATCCTACTACTTTCTGGCTTTTATGATTTTTGATGGGTGATTAGTTGTTAATCTTATTAAGAATCTGTTGTATGTCATGAGTCACTTCTCTCTGCTTTCAAGAATCTCTTTGTCTTGGAGTGAATCTTTTTCAGTTTATTCTGTTTAGATTTTGTTGAGCTTCTGGAGATGTGGAAATCTATGTCTTTCCTCAAATTTGGAACTATTACAACCACTATTTCTTTAATTATTTTTTCTGCCCATTTCTCTCTCTCTCTGTCTGCTCTTCCCATTATATGTATGTTGGTATACTTGACGGTATCCCACAGATGTTAAGATCTGTTCATTTTTCTTCATTCCTTTCTCTTTCTGTTCGTCAAGCTGGATAATCTCAATTGACTTATCTTCAAATCCACTGATTTTTTTCTTCAGATCAATGCTGCTCTTTAACCCCTATAATGAATTTTTCATTTCAGTTATTATAACTTTCAGCTCCAGAATTTCTATTTGGTTCCTTTTTATAATTTTTATCTTTTTATTGATGCTCTGTATTCGATGAAACATCATTCTCTTGGTTTCCTTTAGTTCTTTGTCCATAGTTTCTTTAGCTCTTTGAGCATATTTAAGACAGTTGATTTAAGGTCTTTTCTATTAAGTCCAATTTTTGGGCTTCCTCATAGACATTTTCTATTAATTTCATTTTTTTCAGTGAATGGGCCATATTTTCTTATTTCTTTGAATGTCTCATAATTTTCTGTTGGGCATTTTAAATATTATTAAATGGCAGCTCTGGAAATTAGATTCTCTTCCATCCCCAAGATTTGTTGTTGCTACTTATTGTGGGTTATTGTAATTTACCTGTTTAGTGACTTTTCCAAACAATTTTTGTAAGGTCTGTATTCTTCATCATGTGTGGTGGTCCGTTAGCTTAGTGGTCAGCTGGTATTTTGACAGAGTTTCCTTAACTTTTTGGAGCCAAAAAATGAAAATAAAAAAAAAATTATCTCAGACTTTGCAGATTGACTGTGTTGGGTAGTCCTTCAACACTTAGTTAGGCTGTTTACAACTCTGCCTTAGTCTTCACTTCCTGCATTTGCACAGCCTGAAGGTCAGTCAGAGGTGAAAGCCTAGGGTCTTCTCAGGCATATTCTGAGACTGCATCCAGTACTAGGCATGTATGTGGCCTTCTCAGTTCCCTGTTATATGCAGGAGATTTTAAAAGCCCTTACTTCCTCATTTATCTTTTACTAACCTCTCTTTTCCCAGGCTTTTCAGTCTGTCTATTGCTTCTACTGAATGTTTTCTCTTGCTCCAGGCTGCTCCAGCCTATACTTGTGCCTTTAAATAATTTCAGCAAAAGATACTTGGGAAGCCACCCCAGCCCTCGTAATGCTCCAAGCTGGGTAAAACAAAAGCAAGCTTTTACACAGGTCCTTGAGTGAATCACCAGACAGGTTGAAACCCACAACCACAATTCTTTGAGAATAAGGTCCATATTGCTCCCTCTGGCACTAGCAACCTACCTCAGGAGTGCAGGCTGCCATCCTCATGGCTGTCACGAATCTGGGGTGTAGGGGGTTGTTGGATGGCAATTTAAAATACCGCAGTTCTCTCTTACGCAGAGCTGTAGCTTGTTTCATCACCAAGGCTTCCCCTGGTTGTTGTAAGTTGTTACCTAGATTCCATAGGTCTACAAAAGTTTATTTGGGCTGTTTCTGCCAGTTCATTAGTTTCTTTTACAGAGGATATGAGCCCTGGAGTTCCCTTCTCTGACATTTTTGGTGATGTCACCCTAAAATTTGTCTTTTATCTCCATCTTCTTCCTCCTGACAAAGAAATCCTTAATTTTCCCCAGTGTACTACCCTTCCACCAGTGTCATCCCCTCATCCTCCCTGTTATATCCAATCTTTTATGCCCATCCAGTGAATTTTTTATTTTAGAAATAATATTTTTCAGTTATAGAATTCCATTTGGTTATTACATTATTTCTATTTTTCTCCCTATGTTTCCTATCTATGTATTCACTATGAGGATATTTCCCTTTAGATTCTTTTTTTTATTTTATTGTTGGACTTTAAGTGAAAGTTTACAATTCAAGTTAGTCTCTCATACAAAACTTTATACATACATTTTTAAGTAACCCTAATTGCTCTCCCTATACTGTGACAGCACACTCCTCCTTTCCATCCCTGATTTCCTATGTCCATTCAACCCGCTCCTGACCGTCTCTGCCTTCTCATCTCTCCTCCGGACAGGAGCTGCCCATTTAGTCTCATGTATCTACTTGAGCTAAGAAGCACATTCTTCACGAGTATCATTTTATGTCCCATACTCCAGTCTAATCTTTGTCTGAAGAGTTGGCATCGGGTATGGTTTTAGTTCTGGGTTGACAGAGAGTGTGGGGGCCATGCTTTCTGGGGTTCATTCAGTCTCAGTCAGACCATTAAGTCTGGTCTTTTTACTAGAATTTGAGTTCTGCAGCCTACTGTTCTCCTGATCCGTCAGGGACTCTCTGTTGTGTTTCCTGTCAGGGCGGTCATTGGCAGTAGCCGGGCACCATCTAGTTCTTCTGGTCTCAGGCTGATGCAGTCTCTGGTTTATGTGGTCTTTTCTGTCTCTTGGGCTAATACTTTCTTTGTGTCTTTTGTGTTCTTTGTTCTCCTTTACTCCAGGTGGGGTGGGATCAATGGATGCAGCTTAGATGGCCGCTTGCTAGCTTTTAAGACCCCAGATACCACCCACCAAAGTAGGATGCAGAACATTTTCTTAATAAACTTTCTTATGCCAATTGACCTAGATGTCCCCTGAAACGTGGTCCACAGATGCCCGCCCCTGCTACTCTGTCACTCGAAGTGTTTGCTTGTATTCAGGTAACTTCTTAGCTCTGGTTTAGTCTAGTTGTGCTGACTTCCCCTGTAGTGTGTGCTGTCCTTCCCTTCACTAAGATAATTCTTGTCTACTGCCTAGTTAGTTAATACCCCTCTCCCTCCCTCCTCACCCTTGTAATCATCAAATAATGTTTTCTTCTGTGTTTAAACCTTTTCTTCAGTTCTTGTCATAGTGGTCTTATACAATATTTGTCCTTCTCTGACTGACTAAATTCACTCAGCATAATGCCTTCCAGATTCCTCCATGTTATAAGATGTTTCATGGATTCATCATTCTTCTTTATCATTGTACAGTATTCCATTGTGTGAATATACCATAATTTGTTTATCCATTTGTCCGTTGATGGGCAGCTAGGTTGTTTCCATCTTTTTGTTATTGTGAACAGTACTGCAATGAATGTGGGTGTGCATATATCTATTCGTGTGATGGCTCTTATTTCTCTAGGATATATTCCAAGGAGTGGGATAGCTGGATCGTATGGTATTTCTATTTCTAGCTTTTAAAGGAAGAACCAAATCTACTTCCAAAGTGGTTGTACCATTTTACATTCCCACCAATAGTGTATAAGTGTTGCAGTCTCTCCACAACCTCTGCAAAAATTATTATTTTGTGTTTTTTGGATTAATGCTAGCCTTGTTGGGGTGAGATGGTATCTCATTGTAGTTTTGATTTGCATTTCTCTAATGAATAATGATCATGAGCATTTCCTCACGTGTCTGTTAGCTGCCTGAATGTCTTCTTTGGCGAAGTGCCTGTTCATATCCTTTGCCCATTTTTAAATTGGGTTATTTGTCTTTTTGTTGTTGAGGTTTTGCAGTATCTTGTAGATTTTAGAGATTGGAGGCTGATCGGATTTGTTGTAGCCAAAATTTTTTTCCCAGTCTGTTGGCTGTCTTTTAACTCTTTTGGTGAAGTCTTTTGATGAGCATAAGTGTTTGATTTTTAGGAGCTCCTAGTTAGATAGTTTCTCTTCTGGTGTTTGTGCATTGCTACTTACGGTTCATATTCTGTTTATGCCGTGTACTAGGGCTCCTAACATTGTCCCTGTTTTTACTTTCATAATCTTTATTGTTTTTGATTTTATATTTAGGTCTATGATCCATTTTGAGTTAGTTTTTATACATGGTGCGAGGTATGGATCTTGTTTCAGTTTTTTGCAGATGGATATCCAGTTATGCCAGCACCATTTGTTAAAGAGACTGTATTAATGGACTTTGGACCTTTGTTAAATATCAGCTGCTCATAAGTGGATGAATTTTATGTCTGGATTCTCAATTTTGTTCCATTGGTTTATGTATCTGTTCCTGTACCAGTACCAGGCTGTTTTGACTACCGTGGCAGTATAATAGGTTCTAGAATTAGGTAGTGTGAGGCCGCCCACTTTGTTCTTCTTCTTGAGTAATGCTTTACTTATCTGGGGTCTCTTCCCTTTCCATATGAAGTTCCTGATTTGTTTCTCCATCTCATTAAAAAATGCCATTGGAATTTGGATCAGGATTGCACTGTATCTGTAGATTGCTTTGGGTAGAACTGACATTTCCACAATGTTGAGTCTTCCTATCCATGAGCAAGGTATGTTTTTCCATTTATGCAAGTCTCTTTTGGTTTCTTGCAGTAGTGTCTTGTATTTTTCATTGTAAAAGTCTTCTACATCTCTGGTTAGGTTTATTCCTAAGTATTTTATCTTCTTGGGTGCTATTGTAAATGGTACTGATTTGGTGATTTCCTCTTCGAAGTTCCTCTTTGTTGGTGTAGAGGAATCCAACTGATTTTTGTATGTTTATCTTGTATCCTGATACTTTGCTGAAATCTTCTATTAGTTCCAGTAGTTTTCTTGTGGATTCTTTGTG
>NW_004444015.1:10012059-10049203 GCF_000243295.1 Trichechus manatus latirostris
AAATGCCTTTTCTGCATCGATTGATAAGATCATGTGGTTCTTGTCTTTTGTTTTATTTATGTGATGGATTACATTGATTTTTTTTCTAATGTTGAACCATCCCTGCATACCTGGTATAAATCCCATTTGATCATGGTGAATTATTTTTTTGATATGTTGCTGAATTCTATCGGATAGAATTTTGTTGAGGATTTTTGCGTCAGTGTTCCTGAGGGATATTGGTCTGCAGTTTTCTTTTTTTGTGGTGTCTACTTGGTTTTGGTATCAGGGTTATGCTGGCTTCATAGAATGAATTTGGGAGTATTCCAGCCTTTTCTATACCCTGAAATACCTTTAGTAGTAGTGGTGTTAACTCTTCTCTGAAAGTTTGGTAGAATTCTCCAGGGTGTTTTTTTGTTGGGAGTTTTTAAATTACCTTTTCAATCTCTTTTTTTGTTATAGGTTTATTTTGTTGTTCTACCTCTGTTTGTGTTAGTTTAGGTAGGTAGTGAGTTTCTAGAAATTTGTGCATTTCCTCTAGGTTTTCCAATTTGTCAGAGTACAATTTTTCATAGTATTCTGTTATGATTCTTTAATTTCAGTTGGGTCTGTTGTGATATCACCCATCTCATTTCTTATATGGGTTATCTGCTTCCTCTCCTGTTTTTCTTTTGTCAGTTTGGCTAGTGGTTTATGGATTTTGTTGATCTTTTCAAAGAACCAGCTTTTGATCTTATTAACTCTTTCAACTGTTTTTCTATCCTCAATTTAATTCTGCTCTAATTCTTATTATTTCCTTTCTTCTGGCACCCAAGGGCTTCTTTTGCTGCTTTCTTTCCACTTGTTTGAGTTATAGGGTTAATGTTTGATTTTGGCCCTTTCTTCTTTTTTGACGTGTGCATTTATTGCTACAAAGTGACCTCTGAGCACTGCTTTTGCTGTGTCCCAAAGGTTCTGGTAGGATGTGATTTCATTCTCATTTGATTCTATGAATTTCTTTATTCCACCCTTAATTTCGTCTGTAACCCAGTAGTTTTTGAACAAGATGTTGTTCGGTTTCCATGTGTTTGGTTTTTTTCCTTCCTTTTTCTGTTAATGATTTCTTCTTTTTTGGCTTTATGGTCAGAGAAGATGCTTTGTACTACTTTGATGCTTTGGATTCTGTTAAGGCTTGCTTTATGGCCTAATATGTGGCCTATTCTGGAGAATGTTCCATGTGCTTTGGGAAAGAAAGTATATTTGGCTGCTGTTGAGTGGAGTGTTTGGTATACGTCCATGTGATCAAGTTGGCTGATTTTAGCATTTAGATCTCCTGTGTCTTTATTGAGCTTCTTTCTGGATGTTCTGTCCTTCACCAAAAGTGGTGTGTTGAAGTCTACTGTTATTGTGGAGCTGTGTATCTCTCTTTCCAATGCTGTTAGAGTTTGTTTTATGTATTTTGGAGCTCTGTCATTGGGTGCATAATTATTTATTATAGTTATGTCCTCCTGGTGTATTGATCCTTTAATCATTATATAGTGTCCTTCCTTATCCTTTGTGGTGGATTTTACTTTAAAGTCTATTGTGTCAGAGATTAATATTGCCACTCCTGCTCTTTTTTGAGTGTTGTTTGCTTGATACATTTTTTTCCATCCTTTGAGTTTTAATTTGTTTGTGTCTTTCAGTCTCAAGTGTATCTCTTGTAGGCATCATGTAGATGGATGGTGTTTTTTTAATCCATTCTGCCACTCTTTGCCTCTTTATTGGTGCATGTAGTCCCTTTACATTCAGTGTAATTTTTGATAGGTATGAGTTTAGTGCTGTCATTTTGATGTCTTTTTTAATGTGTTGTTGACAGCTTTTTTGTTCCACTTAATTTTCTGTGCTGAGTCGTTTTTCTTTATGTTTTTTTTCATCTTTTTCATTGTTGTTGATTTTATATTTGCTGAGTCCTCATATTTTTCTTGTTTTATATTTTGATGTGTAGGATTGTTAGTTTCCTTTGTGGTTACCTTAATATGTATCCCTATTTTTCTAAGTTTAAACCAGTCTTTTATTTCTTTATATTGCCTTGACTTCCTCTACATATGAAAAATCTATGTCTACATTTTTTAGTCCCTCTTTTTTGTTTTAATGTTGTCATCTTTTACATATTGACATCTCTATTTCCCTATCTTCAATGTTTTAGCTATGATTTATTTATGTGACTTCCCTATTTGGGTTGATATCTTGTTGCTCTATTCTGTGTTCTAGTCTTGGGTTGTTACCTGATGTTACTGATTTTCTAACCAGAGGACTCCCTTTAGTATTTCTTGTAATTTTTCTTTGGTTTTTGCAAATTCCCTGAACTTCTGTTTATCTGGAAATGGCTTAATTTCGCCAACATTTTTGAGAGACAGTTTCTCTGGATCTTTAATTTTTTACTGGCAATTTTTTTTTTCTTCAAGGATTTATATATTTCATCCCATTGTCTTCTTGCCTGCATGGTTTCTGCTGAGTAGTCTGAGATTAGTCCTATTGACTCTCGTTTGTAGGTGACTTTTTGTTTATCCCTAGCCACTCTTAAAATTCTCTCTTTATCTTTGGTTTTAGTGAGTTTGATTATAATATGTCTTGGTGACTTTCTTTTGGGATCTACCTTATGTGGGGTTCGATGAGCATCTTGGATAGATATCTTCTCATGTCTCATGATATCAGGGAAGTTTTCTGCCAACGAGTCTTCAACAATTCTTTCTGTATTTTCTGTTATCCCCTCTATTCTGTTACTCCAATCACTCGTAGGTTATTCCTCTTGATAGAGTCCCACATAATTCTTAGAGTTTCTTCATTTTTAAAATTCTTTTATCTGATTTTTCCTCAAATAAGTTGGTGTCAGGTACTTTTTTTCTTCAGTCTCACTAATTCTGGCTTCCATTGCCTCAATTCTGCTCTATGACTTTCTATTGAGTTGTCTAATTTTGAAATTTTATTGTTAATCTTCTGGATTTCTGATTGCTGTCTCTCTTTGGATTCTTACAGCTTGTTAAATTTGTTATTATGCTCTTCTCTAATCTTCTTAAGTTCCTCTATTGCTTTGTCTGTGTGTTCCTTGACTTGGTCTGTGTTTTGCTTGATCTCTTGAAGAGTTCTGTATATTAATCTTTTGTATTCCACCTCCGGTAATTCCAAGAAATTCTCTTCCTCTCAGAAAATTTCTTGATTCTCTATTTTGGGAGCTTGCTGAAGCCATCATGGTCTGCCTCTTTATGTGATTTGATATTGACTGTTGTCTCTGCACCATCAGTAAGTTATTATATTTATTTATTTTATGTTTGCTTACTTTGTCCTAGCTTCTTGTTTTGTTTTGTTTTGATATGCCCAAATAGGCTGCTCGTGTGAGCTAGTTCAATTATTGGCCCCTTTGAAGCTCTAATGTCCTGTCACCAGGTGGTTAAATCTGTTACTAAGTATGGGTGCACAGGATTTCATTTACTTTTCTTGCATGGATTCAGCTCAGGTGTCCAGGTAGTCGGTCACCAAGTGTGTGGTGCAGGCTCTTACCTACATTGCTAGACTTTCATTGGTGATTGGTGTAGACACAGTCATCTGGCTGCAGTAGGGGGTCACACACTGAGCAAGGCAGGGGGCTGACAGCTGCCCCTGAGTGTCTGGGAGGAAAGCATCTCCCTGTTCCCTAAAGCATGTTGTCGGTGGGTTTTGCAGCTGAACTCTGGGCACCCAATGCTGTTGGCAGTAAGGACTGGGGGGGCGCCACTTATTCTTGGACCCCTGTCGCAGGTGACTATGTGGCGTACGTGGAGCCGCCAGTCCTCATGCCCCTCATGCGGGTAAGGTGAAAATCTTGCTTAATGGGCAGAGCAGTGTCAAATCTCATGAACCTACCACTTCACAGCTGAAACAGTTGAAGTTAGACTTCAGGTATGTACCCTGATATACTGTGGTAGTGAGGGCCTACGCTGTTGAAATGGGCCCACACAAGTCTATGCAGGAGTGAAAAGCACTCAAAGTCTACGGACCCCTTATGCCTGTGTCTAGGCAAAGGAGCTGTGCTTACCCTGAGTTCCGGGCTTAGGGGAGCCGGCAGATTATTTTTTCCCTTGTTTGTTAATTTGTTCCATCTTCAAGGCCATGGGGATGGCTCAGGGTGTGTGACGGCTCCTACTTCCAGCTCAGGGGACTCAACAATCTCTGAAGCTGTCCCGGACCCAGTGCAGAGCAGGGAGTGGGGAGGTAAATGGGAGAGAGTGTTTTTCCCAAAGGGAGGTGTTTTTGATCTGTGCAGTAGGCCAGACCAGATGCAAGTACTTATCTTTCACTGATCGAGGGCTGCTTCTCACTGGTTCTGGATGCCCATGTAGACTCTCTGCCACTGGGTCTCTCCCAGTGTGGAAAACGCCTCCTGAGTGCTGCTGCTTGCCTCACCATGGACATGAGCTGATCCAGCCTGAAGGACACTGGCTCCTGCCAGGTCAGGTCTGGCAATTCCTCGCTGCTTCTGAACCATCTCTCCCTCCCCCTGCCACTCAGTCCAATTCCTCATCTTCACCTTTAATGTTCAGGGTTCCTAGATTGTCATATATAATTAATTCGCTTGTTTTTTCAGGTCTTTGTTGTAAGAGGGACCATTGGAAGCATCTGACTACTCCTCCATCTTGGCCCCACCCCTCTTTTAGATTCTTGAGCATAGCTAAAATAGTTGCTTTAAAATCTTTGTCTTCTAATGCTAACATCTTGGCCACCTTGAGGTTTGTTGCCTTTTATTATCTTTTCTTTTGAATACTGGTAAATTTTTGTTTCTTCATACATCTGCAGATATTCTGGATTTTATTATGTTTCTCTTGTAAATATCAATCTTTTGTTTATTTTAGGGGACAGTTAGCTTATCTGGATTCAAACTAAAGACTCTCCATTTCCTGCAATGCAATGGAGCTGAAATCGCTGTTCAGTTTTATTAGCTTTATCTGGACTGCTTGAAGCCTGCCTTGCACATGTATAGTTCAGGGAGCCAATCAGAGATTTGGGCGGAGTTTATACTCAGAATATAGGGTTCCTCTTCTCTGGCTGTATCTTTCTAGGACCCATCTCTCACTTTTCAGTTGCTACAGACTCACCAAACTCTGGTCTTTAGTTCAGGTATTGTGAAACTAAGGCCCCGGAGCCAAATTCAACCCATGACCCATTTTTGTAACTGAGAATGGTTTTTATATTTTTAAAGGATTATAAACAAAGAGACCAACAAACAAACAGAAACAAAGAAGACTATGCAACAGAGATATGTGGCTCAAAAAGCCTAAACTACTTGCTCTGAGGTCCTTTACAGAAATAGTTTGCTGACCACTGCTTTAGTTCTTCAATACCGTAAGGCTGTAGATTTCCATCTATATAAGTTTTTGCTTCCCTGTGTGGACAACTGGTTCCTGACCTCAGCAGAAGAGCCATAAAAAAATTGGGAAGTCCACCTCATGCCATTATCTTCTTCCAAGTATATAGTAGCCCCTCTAGTTACTGCCTGTTTTTGTTGTTGTTCTTGTTTGTTTCATTTTTTTTTTACTCTTCAGTGCTTCCAGGTAGTAGTTTTTTTTAATGTTTTGTCCAGAGTCTATAGTTGTTACCTCTGTGAAGATTGTTCCAGTGAAAACTACTCCACCATTACCCATCTCAACCAATTTCAACTTATTAAATTCAACTCAAATAATATTTCCTAGAACCTATTCTGGGCTATGTTTTATGGTAGTCCTGTGGGGCCTACATAGGTGAGTAACTAGATCACTATGTGACAGCTTATAGTGCATTAGGAGATATGAAAGGTAGACACATAATAACTCAGAGAAGGCAGAGGAAGGCTGGTGCCACGAATTGAGATGGAAAAAAAGGAAAAGTGGCTGGGTAGATAACAAACTTCATGGAAGGACAGCTATTCCAGATAATATTTTAAAAATTATTTCAGGGTGAATGTCATAAAAAATGATAAGGAACTCTGAAAATTATCTCCTCCATAAAAGCAAGCACTGAAGAAAATAGATTCAACTTTTTTAAACCCTAGAAATTAACCAACGACTTGCAACAAGCCAGAGAGTTATTTATTCAAGGAAAGGGTCTGAATCTAGTAAGAACAATGAGCTTTGTGATGTTTTACCTTGCTGTACCCTCATCCCTCCCCTTCCTAGCTCCGTGGTAGCCTTGGAAACCAGCAGCCCGAAAGCCTCTGGACGGGACAAAGAGAGTAGGGACTCCCTCAAGACCCCATTCCCAGAAAACTGTCATTATTTGACCTATCTTGTAGCTCACTGAAAGCCCCATATAAAAGGCTGTATTTATTTGACCAGACGCAGAGCTCACCCAGTACAAACAGCCTTTTTCAAGGGGAGGTAGGAGGAGTGGTTGTCTAAAATGATCCAGTTTTTCCAGCACCATTTGTTGAAAAAAAAAACTATAATTTTTCCATTACGCACCTTTGTAAAAAATCAATTGATTTTGATTGTGTTATATCTATAGATTAATTTTGGGAGCATGACATCATGACATTATTGAGTCTTCCAACCCATAAACATGATAGATCTCTCCATTTATTTATGTACTTTTCCTTTACTTTGGATGAGATATTCTGGCATGTCTCAGAACACTGGACCCCTAAAAACTTCAGTGATGTAGAAGGCCTCAATATTCACAGGGTTTATCTCACACTCCCTGTAGTTCATGTATCATAGCAAGGTCTTCAATATACTTGCCACTTCTTGCTCAGTCAGTCCAATGAACATTTTGTCATTGATATAATGGATCAATGTGATGTTCTGTGGAATGTCCAGATGAACCAGGTCTCCTCTAACTATAGAGAGAGGGTAGTAGTATTGAAATAGATACACAGCAAGAATAAATGTATACTGTTGTCTGTCCTACTTGAATTCAAACTGTTTCTGATCCTCCTATTTCATAGGGATTGGGAAAATGCAATCGTCAGAGCAATAGCGGCATATCATGTTATTGAGGCTCTGTAAATCGACCCTAGCAAATATACCACACAAAGCACAGCAGCTATAATTGAGACTAATGTTTTCAGTAGTACACTGTTATTCTTCAGAATCCATTTGGATATTATGGGGCAAGTCTTCTGAATTAATTGAAGAGATGATAGGGACCACCACTTCTGCATCCTTTAGGTCTTTAAAAGTTGCAATAAACTCTTCCATTCCTCTTGGGATGTGCTATTGCTTTTGATTTAATATCTTTGCCATGGAGGGAGGCAGTTTCATTGACCTGCACTTGGCCTTCTCCAATATCATAGTTATTACTCTACAGCCAAGAAAACAATATGGTTTTGCTAACTACCAACTATGTTGATTCTGTTTTTAAATTGAAGTAATGGGAAAACTATCACTGCCTAAAATGATGGACCCAGTGGCCCACTGTGATCTGGGCCTAAGCCAGGACCGTATTTGTTAACCTGGGCTTCATTCGATCCCACTCTCCTTCACTCAATGGGTTCTGAGTCAGAAAACTGTCTCAGGTTTAGGAACTGGTCAAGAGATCATGACTTTTATTTGAGCAATTATTCTTAGCCTCCTAATCACCTATATTTGATTTCTTTATTAGTACACATTGGGCAATACACTTGTTGGCCGTCAATCTATTTTGTTCCTAGGTATATTGTCTTCTATTTACCACCTCCGTAGTTCTTTGCAGTTGGGCCCCCCAGCTGCCGTTCCAACTTTGCCACTCATTACCATAATTGGACCTACCTTGGTGTTATGGATTGAATTGTGTCCCCTAAAAATGTGTGTCAACTTGGCTAGGCCATGATTCCCAGTATTGTGTGGTTGTCCACCATTTTGCGATCTGATGTAATTATCCTATTGTTGTGAATCCTAACCTCTATGATGTTAATGAGGCAGGATTAGAGGTAGTTATATTAATGAAGGAGAAGTCAATCTACAGGATTAGGTTGTGTCTTGAATCAATCTCTTTTGAGGTAAAAAGAGAGAAGCAAGCATAGAGACAGGAGGACCTCCTACCACCAAGAAAGCAGAGCTAGGAGCGGAGAGCATCCTTTGGACCCAGGGTCCCTGCGCTGAGAAGTTCCTAGACTAGGGGAAGATTGATGACAGTGACCTTCCCCGAGAGGCGACAGAGAGAGAAAGCCTTCCCCTGGAGCTGGCACCCTGAATTCAGACTTCTAGCCTCCTAAACTGTGAGAGAACAAATCTCTCTTTGTTAAAGTCATCCACTTGCAGTATTTTTGTTATAGCAGCACTAGATAGCTAAGACACTTGGTATGGTGATAAGGATCTGCCACATAGCCTCTATTATTTTAGGACTCAGCAATCTCCATTGCTATTTGGGAGGCCAGTTTCATAACAGCATATCCTACCATTATCCGTGGCCTACAGAAAATGGCCATCACTGAGTTTTGCTGATTTTGGTACCTCTCTCACCAGTGCATTCTCTATCACCTTGGTAAATGGATTGTCCTCCAGACCCTCCTGAGTTTTCCAGCCTTACATAGTATGATGGCTAAGATTGTGTGTCAACTTGGCTGGGCCATGGTTCTCAGAGTTTTGGCAGTCATATAATGTTGTGATCACTTCCTTTTCGCAATTTGATATGTGATTATCCCCATGTTGAGATCTGTTGTGAGTAGCCAATCAGTTGAAAGGGAGTTTCCTTGGACGTGTGGCCTGCATCTGAATATAAGCAGACGTTCTGGCTTTTGCCTGTGCTGGATCCTGCAGCTGGCTCCTGTTCGTCTGACCTCCGATTCTTGGGACTTGACCTAGCAGCTTACCTGCGATCTTGACTGCCTATCTTGGGATTCATCGATCTTCACAGCCTGTGGGCAAGAGCCCTGCTCTCCAACCTGCTGATCTTGGGTTCACCAGCCCCTGCAGCTATGTGAATCAGGAGAAACCTCTATCCTGATCCAAGGACTTGGGACGTTCTCAGCCTCTACAGCCATGTGAGCCATTTCCTTGATATAAATCTGTCTATATATTTATATGCTTTACTGGTTTTGCTTCTCTAAAGAACCCAGCTTAAGACACATAGTATTTCCACTGTAGTATGTCAACTTCTTTGAGTGTTTGTTGTTGTTTTTGCTAGTTAGTTTTTTTTATTCCTTCTTCCACCATTTATCACAGAATTTCTGGCACTTATACTTCCCTTATTGTGGGTTATTTTTTCCCCCAAGCTTCCAAGAGAAATCTTAACAAAGCACTGTTTCTTGGGTCTTGCCAAATTACATCCTGTGTCATGAGAGAGTACTCCCATAATGATAAACTATCCCTTATCCAACTTTATATTTTTACCCCCTTGATCCAGCTCCCTCAAGATCTATTCTATATATAGTTTTCTGCATCCTGCAGGATTATGTTGGCTAATTCCTACAACTTTTTCAGAGTACAGTCCTT
Organism: Trichechus manatus latirostris; assembly: GCF_000243295.1. Lineage (NCBI taxonomy): Eukaryota > Metazoa > Chordata > Mammalia > Sirenia > Trichechidae > Trichechus > Trichechus manatus. Next base: position 10,021,419 of record NW_004444015.1, read on the forward strand.
TCATTTCTTAATAGGCCCAGCCAAATTTATTTTTTATTTAATCCTATCGATTGAACTGGTGGCTATGAAAGAAAGTGGGAGTAGATATTAAGGGTGGTAGTGCATGTTGTCTTGAAAGGCAGAAGCTTCTGTATCATCCTCAAGTAAGGTGGTAGTTCAAGCCTTTAGTAGGGCAGGAAAGGCCACTTCGGTAGATCCAGAGGGTTCAGAGGAATCCCGGGAAATGAAGATTTTTTTGAGAGCATGAAGTGTGAGATGTCTCCATCATATGTCTCAGACTTCCATTTCTTACTAATCAAGACCCTGACTTTGGCATAGCAGACCTTTGGGTTTGAGGAACCAGCCTTTTCTGGAGCTCTGAGGCTCTTATAATTACGTTCTGGAGCTGACCCTTAGCCTTTTTTGGCATTTTTCCGTAGATAAGTCTCTTTATATACTGCCAAAGAGACCCTCTGAGTTTCACTCTTAGCCTTGATTGGTGATTAATCACCCTCAGCCTTTAATTGTCTTTCTCCAAAGCATCAATGGTCCCCAGCAACTGCCATCCAATTCCATGCTCCTTTTAATTACTATTTCTCAGTACCTCTCAAATGCTTTAGATGTTACAACTCCCAAGGCATTCCTTTCCCATTGGTGTCCTCATTGCTATCCAGCTAGTGGGGGATCTATTTTAGAGTTGGCTCCAAAATCCCATTTTAGAGTCAACTTCCTCAGACAACTTTTGCCACAGGTTGAGTTCCCCAAGAAGCATACTCTGAGACGTGAGCATGACATTTGTTAAGGAGTGCTTTTAGGATTAATAACTATGGGGAGAGGAAGGGATTGTATTTTGCAGAGGGAGAAGTTGGCTGTGATACAATCATAACAAAGGCTTCCACTAATCCCACAATGAGCTCTCAAGCTGGGATGGCCCTTCAGTGTTACCTGAAGTGAGGCAAAGGGTCAGGCTTTTAGAATTATACTCCTGCATTGACCACTCATTGGGTGTGGGCTGTGCCCAAGAAAGAAACAAGACCTTGGGACATTCTTAGAGAGGGCCTCAACTGAGAATTATCAGACACCAACTCTTCCAGCATCTGGGAATATAAGGGCTTCAGTTCTAAAACAGAAGGGGGTTGAGAATGAGGGGAAGGATTTTGAGCAGTGCATCACAACATCCACTACACTGCTGAAGCTCTGACACCATCCCCCACATTAGGAGAATTTCCGAATCTTATGAGTATTGATCCACCACACGTCAGTTTGTTGTACTGTGGTGGCTTGCATGTGGCTGTGATACTGGAAGCTTTGCCACCGGTATTTCAAATACCAGCATAATCACCCTTGCTGGACAGGTTTCAGCAGAGCTTCCAGACTAAGACAAACTAGGAAGAAGGACCTGGTGGTCTACTTCTGAAAAAATTGGCCAGTGAAAACCTTATGAATAGCAGCGGAACATTATCTGATATAGTGCTGGAAAATGAGCCCCTCAGGTTGGAAGGCACTCAAAATACTATTAGGGAAGAGCTCCCTCCTCAGAGTAGAGTTGACATTAATGATGTGGATGGAGTCAAGCTTTTGGGACCTTCATTTGCTGACGTGGCATGACTCCAAATGAGAAGAAACAGCTGCAAACATCCCTTAATAATAGGAACGTGGAATGTACGAAGTATGAATCTAGGAAAATTGGAAGTAGTCAAAAATGAAATGATATGCATAAACACCAAAATCCTAGGCACTAGTGAGCTGAAATGGACTGGTAGTGGCCGTTTTTAATTGGGCAATCATATAGTCTACTATGCCAGGAATGACAAATTGAAGAGGAATGGTGTTGCATTCACTGTCAAAAAGAATATTTCAAGATCTATCCTGAAGGACGACGCTGTCAGTGATAGGATAATATCCATATGCCTACAAGGAAGACCAGTTAGTATGACTATTATTCAAATCTATGCACCAACCACTAAGGCCAAAGATGAAGAAATTGAAGATTTTTACCAACTTCTGCAGTCTGAAATTGATCAAACATGCAATCAAGATGCATTGATAATTACTGGTGATTGGAATGCAAAAGTTGGAAAAGAAGAAGGATCAGTAGTTGGAAAATAGGGCCTTGGTGGTAGAAAAGACACCAAAGACCACATGACTTCTTCATTGCAAATACCTTTTTCAACAACATAAATGGTGACTATACACGTGGACCTTGCCAGATGGAATACACAGGAATCAAATCAACTACTCCTGTGGAAAGAGATGACGGAGAAGCACAATATCACCTGTCAGACAAGGTCAGGGGCCGACTACGGAACAGACCATCAATTGCTCATATGCAAGTTCAAGCTGAAGCTGAAGAAAATTAAAGCAAGTCCATGAGAACCAAAATATGACCTTGAGTATATCCCACCTGAGTTTAGAGACAGTCTCAGGAATAGATTTTATGCCTTGAACACTAATGACCAGACGAGGTGTGAATGACATCAAGGACATCATACATGAAGAAAGCAAAAGATCATTAAGAAGACAGGAAAGAAAGAAAAGACCAAACTGGATGTCAGAAAAGACTCTGAAACTTGCTCTTGAACGTTCAAGTAGCTAAAGCGAAAGGAAGAAATCATGAAGTAAAAGACCTGAACTGAAAATTTCAAAGGGTGGCTCGAGAAGACACAGTAAAGTATTATAATGAAATGTGCAAAGACCTGGAGTTAGAAAACCAAAAGGGGAAAACACACTCGGCATTTCTCAAGCTGAAAGAACTGAAGAAAAAATTCAAGCCTCGAGTCAAAATATTAAAGGATTCAACAGTGAAAATATTAAACGTCACAGGAAGCATCAAAAGAAGATGGAAGGAATACACAAAGTTACTTTACCAAAAAGAATTGGTCGAAGTTCAACCATTTCATGAGGTAGCATACGATCAAAAACCGATGGTACTGAAGGAAGAGGTCCAAGCTGCACTGAAGGCATTGGCAAAAAACCAGTCTCCAGGAATTGACAGAATATCAATTGAAATGTTTCAGTGAACAGATACACCTCTAAAGGTACTCACTTGTCTATGTCAAGAAATTTGGAGGACAGCTGCCTGGCCAACTGACTGGAAGAGATCCATATTTGTGCCCATTCCAAAGAAAGGTGACTCAACAGAATGCCACAGTTGTTGCACAATATCATTAATATTACACACAAGTAAAATTATGCTGAAAATCATTCAAAAGCAGTTGCAGCAGTACTTCGACAGGGAACTGCCAGAAATTCAAGCCTGATTCAGAAGAGAATGTGGAACGAGGAATATCATTGCTGATGTCAGATGGATCCTGGCTGAAAGCAGAGAATACCAGAAAGATATTTACCTGTGTTTTATTGACTATGCAAAGGCACTCGACTGTGTAGATCATAAGAATTATGGATAACACTGCAAAGAATGGGAATTCCAGAACACTTAATTGTGCTCATGCAGAACCTGTACATAGACCAAGATGTAGTCATTCTAACAAAACAAGGGGATAACGCATGGTTTAAAATCAGGAAAGGTGTGCGTCAGGATTGTATTTTTTCTTCAGACTTATTCAGTCTGTATGCTGAGCAAATTATCTGAGAAACTGGACTGTATGAAGAAGAATGGTGTATCAGGTTTGGAAGAAGATTCATTAACAACCTGCAATATGCAGATGACACAACCTTGCTTGCTGAAAGTGAAGAAGACTTGAAGCACTGAGGAAGATCAAAGACTACAGCCTTCAGTACGGATTACATATCAACATAAAGAAAACAAAAATCCTCACAACTGGACCAATAAGCGGCATCGTGATAAATGGAGAAAAGATTGAAGTGGTCAAGGATTTCATTTTACGTGGATCCACAGTCAACGCCAATGGTAGTAGCAGTCAAGAAATCAAATGATGTATTGCATTGGGCAAATCTTCTGCAAAAGATCTCTTTAAAGTTTTGAAAAGCAAAGATGTCACCTTGAGGACTAAGGTGCGCCTGACCCAAGCCATGGTGTTTTCAGTAACGTCATATGCATGGGAAAGCTGGACAGTGAATAAGGAAGACCAAAGAAGAATCAATACCTTTGAATTATGGTGTTTGTGAAGAATATTGAATATACCATGGACTCCCAGAAGAACGAACCAATCTGTCCTGGAAGAATTACAGCCAGAATACTCCTTGGAAGCAAGGATGGCGAGACTTCATCTTACATACTTTGGACATGTTATCAGGAGGGACCAGTCCCTGGAGAAGGACATCATGCTTGGTAAAGTAGAGTGTCATTGAAAAAGAGGAAGATCCTCATGAGATAGAGTAACACAGTGGCTATAACAATAGGCTCAAGCATAACAATGATTGTGAGGATGGCACAGAACCGAGCAATTTTTCATTCCCTTGTACATAGGGTCGATATAAGTCTGAACCGACTGGACGGCACCTAACAACAACATGAGTCTTGATAGGAAACATAGCCATCTCCTACTATCCAAGATTACCAGCTTCCCTTGCAGCTAGAGTATGACATACGACCTAGGCACCACCCATCATACACTACGTCCCAGAGTCATGGGACAGAGGGAAATACTTTCCCTGGAGGTGGTGACAGATATAGGAACCTCACGTTCTGAGGCAGCAGTGGCTATATTGTGGAATCACACTCTTTCTCAGCCCACAATGAAAGCTTCATTTTGCTACCTGACACTCTATTATCAGCACTACTACCAGTAATACTCAGAGTGTTCTTCTTGTCCTGAGGTCCAGTTGGGGTCTGACAGTTTTGATCAAGGTTGAATTCAACTGTTGGGGTGGTCATTCAGAGGGCATGCCAGTCTAGGGCTTGGCCACCACCCTGGTTTTATGGAATCGTTTGGAAAAGTTGTTGTCTCCAAGAAGTCTTTAGGCTTTAGCTACTTCAGGGGCACTGTCAAGCTAGCAAAGGCATTGCCGTATTGGGCTCATGGCTTAGGGACGGATAGCACACAAATGGCACACAAGAAGCTCCACGCCAATACCCTGAGTAAAATATTCCAGAGCCTTGCATTCTTGGGATAGTTCCAAGCCATGTACTAGGCAAGGCCAGCTGTGGGCACACAATATGTTGCTTTCTGCCAACATGCTTTAGGGAGGCTACCCCTGGAAGAAGCAAGGAAAAGAGGCAGACTGGTTCTGAGGGCTGGTGGCCCATGAGTGTGGCTGTGCTGAGTGCTCATTACAGGGTTCCTTTTAAAGACTCTGCTCCACCAAGCTTATCTCATCCATGACTGCAGGAGACACTGAAAGAACCATGAGGAACCTGTCACTTGGTCCAGGCTCAGCTCGGAGCTTTAAGAACTCAGAAGGCTTGCTAAGAAAATGACAAAGAGCTTCACACCCTTTTCTTCTTTTCCAGATTTTGTTCAGGAAGGAACCCTTAACGGGGGGGCAACAGGGAGGGGTTGAAGAGGAAGTGCAATGCTGGGCAGAGAGCACAGATGTGGAGTCAGACAGGCCTGGATTGCATTTCTACCTCTGTTATTTACAAGGAAACTTTGGGCACGTCACCTCCTCATTTTGGGTTTTAGTTTTCATATCTGCAACATGGGCATGGCCCTATTTTCATAGCATTGTTGTGGGTGTTTGGAAACCCTGGTGGCGTAGTGGTTAAGAGCTACAGCTGCTAACCAAAAGGTTGGCAGTTCGAATCCACCAGGTGCTCCTCAGAAACTCTATGGGGCAGTTCTACTCTGTCCTATAGGGTCGCTATGAGTTGGAATCAACTCTATGGCAATGGGTTTTTGGTTGTTTGTGGGTGTTAAATAGAATAACATATGTGAAGTGCCTAATAAGGTGCTCAATAAATGTTAGTTTCTATCCCATCTCATCCCATCCCATCCCATCCCATCCCATCCCATCCCATCCCATGCCATACCACAGGCCCAGCTTGTTAGGCAAGTAAAGTCTTTATAGAAGAGATGACACTTTCCCCTAAAGGTAATTTGCTCAAACAGAAGCTACAGCTACACCAGGAGTTCATTTCAGAATATCTCTGCCACTCTTCCCTACTTGCCCACCAGCTTCCACCTTCTCAATGCTCTGCTAAACAAGTCTGGTCTTTCTATCACTTCCTTCCTTATACAGGTCCCCCAAAAGGCAAAATCCTGAAAGAAAAACATTGGAAGGGACTTTAAAATTCCCTAAGTTCATGGTGCCCAGCTACCACCAATGGTCACCCTGACAGGGAACACAACAGAGAGTCCCTTACAGAGCAGAAGAAAGGTAGTGTGCAGAACTCAAATTCTAGGCAGAAGAAAGACCAGACTTAATGGTCTGACTGAGACTGGAGGGACCCCAGAAGATATGGCCCCCAGACTCTCTGTCAGCCCAAAACTAAAACCATTCCCGAGGCCAGCTCTTCAGACAAAGACTGGACTAGACTGTGGGACATAAAATGATACTCGTGAAGAGTGTGCTTCTTAGCTCAGGTAGATGCATGAGACTAAATGGGCAGCTTCTGTCTGGAGGCGAGATGAGAAGGCAGAGAGGATTAGGAGCTGGTTGAATGGACATGGGAAATCCAGGATGGAAAGGAGGAGTGTGCTGTCACAGTATAGGGAGAGCAACTAGGGTCACATAACAATGTGTGTATAAATTTTAGTATGAGAAACTAACTTGAATTGTAAACCTAAAGCATGAAGAAAAATAATCCCTAAGTTCAGTTTCACATCAAATGCAGGAATTGCCTCTTGCCTCTGCTTGAATGCTTCTAGTGATGGGTAGCTGACTGCCCACTGAAGCAGCCCCTACTATCTGGGAATAGCTTCAGCTACTGCACAGTCCTTCTAAAGAAGGAACCCAAATATTAGTAAATGTGATCCACTTGCTTGCTGACAATCTTTTCTGAGCCCCAGGTGGGCACACATGGACTGACAGTGTAACTGAATATTTGAAATTGGCAGTCAGGGAAAATCCAGAACATCTGGTTAGCAAGGAATTGGAGGAGCCATACAAAGGGGAGACAGAAAGGAGGGGCAGCCTCAGAATAAAAAAATAAAAACGACAGAGGACAATGAGCCAGGGCTCTGGTGGTCTTGCTGAAGGAGGAGAATGGGAGTGGAAGAGAAGTGTGTGTGCATGCATGTATGTACACATGCACACTGTACCCAAGAACAGGGTTGGAGAAAAGGTAATAGAAGCTTCCCATGGAGAGTTCAGAGTCTAACCTTTGGGCTGCCTCATTAGAGCCTGTACTGCTGGCAGACCTGCTAGCTTACCAGTACTGACCATGCTCAAATGCCTTGCTTTCTGACCCCAAGGTCCACTTGACTTCTGCCTGCCCCAGCAGCATGACTATGCACTGAAACACACCAAGAGGATGTGTGTGGGTGCAGACAGGGACTGGAAGTTGAAGGTCATCTCTTTCCATTATTGGAGAGTTCGTAAAGACCACATTTGACCTAGACATGATCTGAGGCTTTAGCTATAGCTAAGAAAGACTTCATTCTATCTAAAGGGAAAGCTGCTCAGAGTGCTGGAGCTGGGGGTAGGGGCTATTAGACTTTGTGCTCCCCAGCCTAACCCTGTCTCTTCTCCTTCAACTTAATGTCTTTTGGGGCAATCACTACCACTTCTCCAGAAAGAACCAATTCCATCTTTTCTTGGTGATATTTGTATCGGTATTGAAGCTTGGTTTTGCACACATTATTTTGCTGTTTCAAAACTATCCTCAAATAGGTATTTATTGGAGCAGACCGAACTTTTTTTCTGGAAACACTGGGAGCATAAACACTCTATATGAAACACATGTGGTTTGAAAGTGCTTATGATAGCATTCTCGAGTTTTAAAAAAAATCAATAAAATTGCATTAAATATTGATGTCGAACTGTTTCCTGCTACTTGGAATGTGACTGAGCTTCTGAAAAGATTTTGTATTATCTGTTATTGTTGATTAAAGTCTGGGTAACAATCAGACACTGTAGTATGCTTACCCAAACACATGAGTACAATGCAAATGTGTTGTGTGTACTTACATAGGGTGAGCTCTCAGCAGCTTCGCCAAAATGGACATGGTCTACAAAAAGGCAGTTATCACTGTTTGGCTGTGGTCATTGCGTTCTTGAGTTCAGTCCTTAAGTGAACTGCACTGGAACCCCATTCCCAGTCAGGGCTCTTGATCACAAATTCTGGACCCTTAAGGCCAGTGTTTACAAGTGACGTTAAAATAAATTGACTGGGATGTTACTTAAAAATAAACCTTTTTAAAACTCTTTTAGGGTTGTTATTCTAGCAGGAATCACATAACTCTGTTGATCATTTTCAAGTCTTGCATTTTGAAAGAGTTAACATCTCAAGTATAGGCACTTAAGTCCCAGGTCTCTTCCTACTAGCTATGTGACATTAAGAGTGTTCACTCTACCTTTCAGCATGAAGCCTGGCTTTCTCATAGGAGCAATGGAGAAAACACTACCTACACTCCAGAGTTATCAAGAAGAGTAAATGGGATACAATTTGTAAAACACCTAGCACATAGCACCTGACACACAGTAGGTGATCAATAATACTAGTTATTTTCACTTCTATGCAGTCTACAAGTATGTCTTTTATTAAGTAAGTCGGGTCACAATATAACATGACCACTACTTTCAAGCTGTGATGGAAACTGAAACAGCTCATTGTGGTTTCTGTATATTTTGTTTTCTTCTAAGGGATCTATTCTTAGTTGAATTATATCCACAGGGACCTAGAAATTTCTTTGATTAAGAGTTGTTTGTTTTCTATTGATCCATATTTGATGCAGTTTATTTTTGGAACTTACTCTTAAACATCATAATACATCATTCTGTTTTGTTTTGTTTTAGCTTTTAAGACAAAGGAATAAGATTCTTGCTTGTATTTTCAAGGGTTGAACTTTAAAATGTTCCTGAGAGATGCTATGAGCCCTTTCTTTCTTTATTTTTGGTAAACTTAGAGCCTAGTACTAAAATAACAGAATGAAATGAGGGAAAATACATTTCAGAGCAATTCACTATGATGTTAAAAACAAGGAGAAGACTTGCTGACCTCAAGATGGCTAGGGTGTGTTCTCTGGGCTCGCATCTGACCTCTGCTTCACATGCATAAAAGAGAAGGGAACCAGGGCAAGGGTGATGATAGGAGTGGGATTCGATCACAGGGTGATCAAAGAGAGGAAAGTGAGTTTGGGAGCCAGCCAGGGCAGAGAAATTCAGTGTGGGTGAAAGGTGGGGAATACCCTTCAGTAAGAGTTGTAAGTCTAGAAAGGGAGGTAGGCTGACAAAGTGGATGGTTGTTAAGACAACCCAGCTCCAAGACTCTTCTGGAAGGATAATCACCATCCCAACCCATATCCCAAGGTGGGGTGGAAGGACACTAGGAGGAAGCAGCGGACACTAGCTAGCCAAGGTCCTGGTTTTCACACACAAGCTATGTGCAGACAAGTCGAGGAAGCCAGGACAAGTAGTGAGAACTCCTGGGTACTGCTCTCAATTCTGCCATTGACTAGCTGTGTGACATTGGGCAAGACCTTAGCTCTCTGTGGGCATCTGTTGCCCTATCTGTAAAATGAGAGAGTTGAATGAGATGATCTTTAGGGGGCCTTCCCACTGTATCACCATTCTGTGCTTTTTAACCCCAGAAGATAGAGACTCAAACATGTGAAAGCCAGCTGTTGTTATTATTACTTTTTATTTCCCCCTCTCAGAGTAAAGACAAGGTTCTTTCTATATGAGGACCTTGTACAAACGCTGCTCATGTAGAATTCAGTAAACAACTACATTTAAATACTCCCCACTATCACTTTGATTTCTACATAAACTATAACTATGGTGCACTATCATGGGCCTGAAAAGCTTAGGTTTCTTAGGCCTATCTAAATCAAGTGTAAGTACTTGAGCTTGGAAATGTTTTAGAAAGACTTGTCCCTGGGCAAAGAAACGTGCTTTAACTGCCCTTTGTTTGGGAAGATTTGTCTCAGGTATTTTACACTGCACAACTACAGCCCTGACTTGGCCCTGATTGCAATCACAGAGGTGCTGGAGAACCTCCCACTGGTTTCAGCACTTCTCTGAAGAGCCCAGCAAATGTTCAAGTGTCAAAGTTCCCATTGAATCCTGATCTTTTTAGCAAAGTTGTGTTTTCAAAGCAAGCTCAGGACCACAGGGGTTGCTGGGCTTGGTGTGAACAGTCAAATTCCAAGTCAACAGCCTCATCCCCCCAACCCACGCCCATCTCCCTTTCTCCCTCTGGGCTTTGCTCTTTCGTTTGGGAACTGCTCTTTCATTTGGCTTGGGTGACCCCCTTCTGAGCCAAAACTCTTTGCTTTGGTCAGAGTATGTTCCGGAGATGTCAGAGCCTGCATTAATTTCACTGTTTGTCATTGCCAAGGTGTTGTTTGAAGTTGCTAACTTGCCCTTTGGTGGGTATGCTAAATGTAGGTGGAATAAAAGACTATCATTCTTTCCTAATTCTCCCACAAGGTGAAGTCAAAGATACATACTCCCTTTGGGGTGACAGAAGGTGACAAGAGGCAGCTAAAGCACCACCCATGTAACAAAGCTCTTATCTGGCCTTGGGTCTGGTAGTCAAGTTCACACTCTGTAGTCAGAATTCTTTAGATTTTCCAGAAGAATCTCCTTTTCCAATGTTCTGCCCTACTGTTCTAATGACCCACTCATACTTGTGTCCTGTTTTTGGATTTGAAAAAGTTATTCCTGTATCCATTCTGTAAATGGTGTGACTGAAGCTCTCAATGAGTACACAGTTTTAACTTTGGACAATCCTAAGCAGTCGGGTCACTGATGCTTTAAATGGAGAAAATTCTTTCCTCCCTCTGTGGTATACATTTGGTGGACAGAGGAGGAGGGTGGAAGGCAGTCAAATGAGGATTGGAAAGATCCCCAGACTGTCTCCTGGCAGTGCCGTCCTTTGACATTGAAGTTTGAGACATAGAACGTCAGAGCTATAAGGAGCTTTAGAAATCATCCCACTCCCACCTTTTTTAGATATACAGACACTGAAGCCCAAAAGGGGAAGTAATGTGCTCAAGGTCAAACACTAAGTTGGTGCTTGAGCTGGAGCACAGACCTGGACCTCCTGACTAGAGGTTCCTGACTGGCATCATATTTATCAAATGAAAGAGACAAAATCCAGGGTATAAGGGAAACATAGAGATATGAGCTAAGAAAGAACTTGAGGCTTAGCAACCACCTAAGGCAGAAAGGCTATTCTGCCTTAAAGAACTGTTGCTATTAAGAGCCTCTAAAGAAAGCTGAGCATAGAGCTGTGTGCTCAGAGGAGATGAGACAAGTTCAGGTCCGTGTGGTGGGCAGTGGTGTCATACTGTTCAGGGAAATAGTTGAGAAACAGGGAAAGGGATTTGTTTTCCCAGACATACAACAATGCTAAAAGAAATGGCTCTGCCTCTGAACTAACCGTGGAAGACATAGGCTGTCATGGCAATGAAGCTCATAATGACCCAGCAGACGGGACAAGAGGGGTCAACTGGCCCAAGGAGGGAACCGAGAGGGCTTGGAGGAGTGGGAGTAGGAGTAAGGTTTGCAACTGAATAACTAACATGGAACAGCATATGAACCCTTCAGGAAGTAGCTCCTGGGCTTGCCTACTGCATTACTAAAGGAGCCATGTAGAATAGTGGATATGAGTGGGAAGTCCAGAGTCAGACTTGAATATTTATTCTGGCCATGTCACTTACCTCTTATGTGACCTTGGACCAGTTGCTGAACCTGTCTCGGCCTCACTGTCTTTAAAATGCAGGAAACCTCAAAGGAATATTGTCAAGATTCAATAAAATAACACTTGTAAGAATGCCGGGAACATTGTATGCACTCGTACTTGGTAGCTGTTATTAATAATGATCAGCTGAGAGGGAAAATGTCCACAAAATTCAGACATAAAGTGACTTAGCTCACTAGTACATCTGCTTTTCCTTGATAAAAGTATAAGAGCACTTTGCCTCTCTGAGCTGCATTCCCCTGATCTATAAAATAAATGTAATAATAATACTAACTCTTCCGGGTTTTTATGAGAGTTCATTGAAATGCTGTATTACAATGTCTGATCCATTGGGGTGGTTATTATTAAACTAGGGTCAGAGGTTCCATAGATGAAGAGAAAGAAGGGCCAAATGCAAAAGACTTGTTCTTTAGAGGAGAATTCCTTACCCTTTTCCTGAGATGGTAGTGGTATAAAGATACCCATTCAACTACAGAAACAAGAGAAGGGCTTAACGGGGGGTTGGGGGGAGGGACTTAGCTTGGCTAGCTTTGGCCAGAAACCTCTAAAATAATTAGAAATGGCACCCTTCCTCTTTGGTTAACTTAGAGTTCACCAGGTTCCCAGCAGAATTGCTGGCTGGTATTATGTCCCTCCCTGGCAATCCAGGGCTCCTCACACCGAAGTCACACTAGGGTGACCACAACAACACTTAGCCTGTGGTCCCATCAATCATGTTGATGGTGGTGACATGAATCACCTCCTGAGATCTTGCATCAGAGAGCCTACTTCCACTTCCAGGGGTTGTGTTTTGAGTCTATAAGCACTGTTAGAGCCCCTACTGTGTGTAAGACTTTGTGCCTGGCTCAGAGTAGGCACTCAATAAATATTTGTTGATGGATTGATCGATTAGAGGAGTGACCAAGGTTAGTAAAACATTGTATACCTTCAAGGTACTGACTGATTCATACAAAGCTAGTTTGCGCTCAGAGTAACTTGTGATAAAGGCTATGTAAAAAGTACACATAGTGCAATTAAGAATAATTTCATCTGGAGGTATCCGAGGAAGCTTCTGGGAGAAGGAGGCGTTTGATACAGACCTTCAGAGCTAATTGAGTTTTCAACAGGCGAGGGAAAGGGCATTTCAGAGAGAACAGGATAACTGCAAGGAAGCAAGAAAGACCAGGCATCTTACTGGCAAATGATAAATAGTGGTGTGTGTGTGTGTGTGCGTGCGCATGTGTGTGCACGCAAGTGTGTGCATGTGCGTGTGTGCTGGGTTCAGAGCATGGAGAGCTGGCCATGCAAATCATTTCAAACTTTGTTTCTGTAAATGATGGGGGCGTGGGGAAGATTTTGAGCAAGGGAATGATGAAATTAACTAGACATTTTTGGTTTTGTTACTACTCTTTTTCACAATCACTAAGGCTGCTGGGGTCAGGAGAACAGTCAGATAGCCAAGAAAGTTTGTTCAGAGAAATAAATAATTGATGAGAACAACTTTAAGGAGAAAGTAATTGACATCTCCTGGAAGCTGTGCTCCCAGGCTGATGACCGACAGCTACCCTTGCAACATCACCATCATCCTTGTTTTTTTTTGTTTGACACCAGCTGTCAACATCAGGATCAATAATTGGCGCAACAGAGGTCACTACTGGCAGGTATCCACCAAGCACAGTGATTCAAGTCTGTCTGAACTGAGTTTGAAAGAAGGGACTGCTCTCTAGAGCCCAGCAGAGGGAATGCATTGCAGACGCAGATGATAACACTGGTGGATTTCACAAAATGCAATTTCTGCCAGGTGTTACTAGGTTTCCACATAAAAAAGGGCTCTGGGGTCAAATAAGTTTGAGAAATGAACAGGTAAGAAAAGTTAAACAATTTTATTGCTGTAGAAATTCTCAGAGCCTTCTCTAGGTTGATGTGTGTTGTGACTCTCCAAGAAGGGACTAGAACATGCAGCGTTTCCCACACTTATTTGACCTCAGAACCCTTTTTTTTTTTTTTTTTTGGATCAGTGCATGGGATGACAGGTCTTTGGAACTCATTTTGGGAAATGCTGTTACAAAGAATAGGATTAGATTCGAAAGGTCATCTTGAGCTTGGGTCTTACAGATGATGGTGTTCTGATATAGGACAATCTCTACCCTCTGCTCTCTGCTTTCTGGTGTAATGCCCATCATCCAGAACAACTCCCCTTTTCACTCATTTCAGTGCATACATTTTGGAGACTGACTTTAGCCATGATTGTTCCAGGCATAAAACACATTGTCTTCCTTAATACTGTACTTCCAACCCTCTTTTTGGTCTATTGCAATGGTCTCCTAACAAGTCCTTATGCCTATGTTCTCTCCTCTTTCCAATTCATCCTATGTGGTTCCTAAAGCATCAGTCTGATCATGTTACAACCCTCCTCAAAGAATTACAATGACTTTCTTGTGCCTGCCCAAAACCAAATAAACAATTTCCTCTCTGTGACATTCAAAACCCATCCAACTCAGACTCCAACCTACTTTGCCAGCTTTCTCTTGAAACACCTCCCCCTTCCCCTACCCTGCATGATTGTGATGAAATCAAACTGGTCCACTTGCTAATCTCTGCTAATCTCCATTCTTCGGGCCATATTGTCTCCATGGTTGTACTAATTCTGTTCTTTGCCCAGGAGGATCCAGTTCAAATGTCTCCTACTCCATGAAACCCTTCCCTGATCGAACCCAATGAAAGGGCTAACTCTCTCATTTGTTCGGAGGCATATTATATTACTAAGAAAGTACTTATACTAGTACATACTGTTGTTATTTTCATACGTGTTCAGATCCTGACCTTTCCACTTATTAGTTGTGTGAGCTTGGGCAAGTCACTTAACTTTTCAACCTCATTTTTCTCATTTGAAAAATAGGACAATCAGTACCTACCAACAATGTTGTTGTGAAGATTAAATGAAGTGATACAGGTAAAGCAACCGGGTAGCTTAAGCAATGCCACTTTCCCACGCTGTAAGTTTCTTGAGGAAAGTAACTGAGCCTGATTCTTCTATGCATTCCAGGCACCTAGTTCAATGTCTGGCCCTGACAATTACACGGTTGGCCAAGCTTCTCCTCTGCCACTCTGCCCTATTTTGAAGCCAGGGTGAAGTCACCCTACCAGGTCAAGCACACAGTACTTCTGCTGCTGATGGCTCACCAGTGCCCTTCAGTTTTAAGGACTTGGGTGTTCAAGAAGTAGTCGGTTCTAATTTTTAAAATAACTCAGGAAACGGAAAAAACAACTCATAAAACACAAATGAAGTCTCATTATAGTGGCTGAGTGTCAACCCTGAGTCATATCAAAATTAATAAAAATGTCCTCTTTTATACTCAGCTATCTGCATTTTTTTTTACAGTCACTTAATTCTTTTCAAAGAGAAAATGTTACTCCTTTTGATAAACTGATCAAGACTGCCACCTATTCACCACTTGGCTGAAATGCCACACAAGTGGTGGCTTTCCCATACCCACTGAAATCTAGCAGGTTCCTTCTGAGAAGCTGCCATTCACCTTAATGGGTCCAGTGAACTTACCTGGGATGGGGATAGGGATGGGGGTCAGAGATCATCTTCTCTGATATATATATAGAAAAACATAATTCCATTCTTGCTGAGATACACACCAAACCAAAACCAAACCCGTTGCCATTGAGTCAATTCTGACGCATAGCGACCCTGTAGGACAGAGTAGAACTGCCCTATAGAGTTTCCAAGTAACGGCTGGTGGATTCAAACTGCCAACCTTTTGGTTAGCAGCCGTAGCTCTTAACCACTGTGCCGCCAGGGCTCCAAGATACACACAGAGGTGTTTAAAGTAGGAAAGTCACGGTTTAGTCACAAGCCCAAATACTGAAAGCATCTCTGTGCTGTTTGTTCTCTAGTTAAGGTTGCCAGGTAAAATACAGGATGTTGAGTAATATTTGAATAGCAGATAAACAACAAATAATTTTTTAGTATAACTATGTATCAAATGTTGCATACTTAACTAAACAATTTTTCATTGTTTATCTGAAATTGAAACTTAACTGAATGCTCTGTACTTTTATTTGCTAAACCTGGCAGCCCTACTCTAGTGCCCTCTTTCCCCATCCACTCTTCACCCTTCTCTACCCAGCTCTGGGTCCTAGGAAGCTGATCACAAATTTCAATACTTGGACTCCCTTGACTTCTGGCTTTTGAGTTTGGCCACTGGGAAGAACTGGGATGAGATTGAAGGGAGAAACACAGTAAGGGTGAATAACTTGTGCAAGTTCACACAGCTATTAAGTGGCATGGCTGGGATTCAAACTCAGACACCCAGCTCCAAGATTCATATTCTTAACAATTATGCTCCTAATATGAGTTGGAATCTATTCGATGGCAACTAACAACAACAACAACATGCCCCTAACATGTGCCAGGCACTGAGGAAACAAAGACAAAGATGAGATCCTTACCCCCAAGGATCGCAAAGTCTAGAGAAGAGACAGACCTGGAAACGTGTTTGTAAGACAAGGTGATTGCAATTGTCCCTCACTTACTTTAGACCCTCTCCCAC
Source organism: Trichechus manatus latirostris (assembly GCF_000243295.1). Taxonomy (NCBI): domain Eukaryota; kingdom Metazoa; phylum Chordata; class Mammalia; order Sirenia; family Trichechidae; genus Trichechus; species Trichechus manatus. The sequence continues at coordinate 10,037,670 of NW_004444015.1, forward strand.
TTTAAGCCAGTCCCTCTCCAGTCCCCCACCCCCACCCAAGTTAGTGACAAGCCTTCTGACAGCCTCCTCTTCTGTTTACATTCTGGCATCTGCCACTTTGAACAGAAGACTTTGCACCCACTCTCTGGGGGACATGGCTAGCAGATCCTCTTCATGTGCTTTGGCTGGGTGTTACCAATGGGCTCTCCTTGCTCCAGACCCTAATCGGAGGCTTAGGCCCCCACCTCTGGCCCAGAACCACTGGCTGACCAACCAGCCTCATCCCCTGTGAGAGAGGGATTTGGAACTCCTGTTACCATAGCAACATGGATAAGCTGGCAGCTGCCTTCTAATCCTTGGGCAACATGACAGTGACTGAGGAAAACACAGACCTCTGGAGCAGATGGCAACCTTCCTGTGTGGTTGGATGAGGAGGGACAACGCTGCTCACCTTGTACTGGCGAGGGCTGAAGCATCTTCAGCTCTGCCCACTGCTTCCTTGTAGAAGGAAAAATAGGGATAATGTTGTTAACTGCCTCTATTATTTTAAGGAGCCTCACTCTTTATGGATACCTGTAATACATGATTTGGCTGCAAGAGGTTGGAGGGGCTGGAAAGGAAGTATTTTATGCTTTACTTAACAGGTCAAAAAAAAGAGACATTGTTAATAACATTCTAATCAATCTGGTGTAAATCTAAAGGAAGCCACCTCTAAATCATTATTCCTAGATAACATAATAACTATAGTAGCTGGTATTTGTTGGGTGATTATCCTAAGCATTTTACATTCATTATCTCATTTAATTTTCACAGCCCTGTAAGGTTAAGTATTGTTATTACTACTACTATTATATAGGTTAGAAAACTGAAATTGATCATACTAGTAAGTGATGAAACAAGATTTAAAAACAGGACTCTGAACTGTTAGCTGCTATGTTATCCTGCCTCAGAAAGACTTTCTCCACGTGTTCCTTTCCTTGTTTGTAGTATGTGGAAGCTAGAACTGAGGGAACAACAATCTGATTATGGTTGTAGGAAGCTTATTCTTTTTAGGGATACCAGGGGGCAGAGATTTCAATCTGCAAACATACCAATGATCGTGAAGATGGCATGGGACTGAGCAATGTTTCCTTCTGTTATACATGGGGTTGCCATGAGTTGGAGGCTACTTGATGGCAGCTGGCAACAGACCTGGAGGAAGTGAATGTCCTTGTTTAAAACCTTCAATGTCCCTGTATAAAAACTGTCAGTGTCCCTGTATAAAAACTAAAGGAAGTGAAACAGATGTTCCCTAAAGTGTCCCCCTGCTCCAGCATTCTATGACTTTATAAAGAACTAAGAGTCAATGAAAACCCAGTCAAGTCATTGGGTCCTGGGGGTGAGGCTGTACCAGAAGGCTTTACCACAAAAAGTGGAGGCAGAATAAGCAAATAATTGAGAAGGAATTGTAGTCAAAGAATAATTCAGGGATTAGAATCAGAGAAAATATTCTAAAGTCAGGTCCAAGGCAAGACCATGAACCAGGCTAAGAACCTGTGAAGCTCAGAAATATGTCAGGAAGCATAGGGAAAAACTGGTCAAGTGAGCAGTGAAGAGGCCCATTTTTTTTTTCTTTTTTTTATTGTACTTTAGATGAAGGTTTACAGAACAAAGTAGCTTCTCATTAAACAGTACATATATTGTTTTATGACATTGCTTAACAACCCCATGACATGTCAGTACTCACCCTTATTGACCTTGGGTCCCTTTTACCAGCTTTCCTGTCCCCTCCTGCCTTCTAGTCCTTGCCCCTGGGCTGGTGTGACCTCCGGAGTGACTTCATTACTGAGCTAAAAGGGTGTCCAGGGGCCATACTCTCGGGGTTTGTCCAGTCTCTGTCAGGTCAGTAAGTCTGGTCTTTTTTGTGTGTGTTAGAATTTTGTTCTACATCCTTCTCCAGCTCTGTCCAGAACCCTCTGTTGTGATCCCGGTCAGAGCAGTCAGTGGTGGTAGCCGGGCACCATCTAGCTGTACTGGACTCAGTCTGGTGGAGGACTTGGTAGCTGTGGTCCATTAGTCTTTTGGACTAATCTTTTCCTTGTATCCTGTTCTCTTCATTCTCCCTTGCTCCCGAAGGGGTGAGACCAGTGGAGTATCTTAGATGGCTGCTCACAGGCTTTTAAGACCCCAGATGCAACTCACCAAAGTAGAATGAAGAACATTTTCTTTATAAACTATGTTATGCCAATTGAACTACATGTTCCCCACAGCCCTCAGCCCAGTAAAGCGGCCCCTAAGGGAGTTTGGATTTGTCCATGGAGCTTCCATGACCTTACCCTAAACAAGCTGTGCTGGCTTCCCCAGTATTGTGTACTGTCTTACCCTTCACCAAAGTTACCACTTATTTATTGTCTGTTTAGTGTTTTTCCACTCCCACCCCTCCCATCCCTCGTAACCATCAAAGATTGTTTCTTTTTGTGTGTAAACCTTTTCATGAGTTTTTATAGTTTTCATGAAGCTGAACAGAGATGTCTAACCCTCTCAGTGCCTACTCATATCCAATACAAATCTAAACTTGAAGCAACCACTAGGTCCCATTCTACCATTTTATGTCTCAGCCCTAGCACTTCTCGACAGATGCTGAAGATTGATACTTGCTGACTCCCACTTGTCCCATTCTCACTTCAAACCCCTTCCCATCCAAACTTGGAAAGATTAGTGATGATCCTCTGAATATTCCATCCACTAGTTTCTCAGAGACTTTTTCCCTTCATAAGCGTGTCTGTGCCTCCTTCAATGTGGTTTACTTTTACAATAATTCTCATACAATATTTGTCCTTTTATGAACGACTTATTTCACTCAGCATAATGTCCTCCAGATTCCTCCATGTTGTGAGATGCTTCGCAGATTCATCATTGTTCTTTATCGTTTTGTAGTATTCCATTCTGTGTATGTACCACAGTTTGTTTATCCATTCATCTGTTGATGGGCATATAGGTTGTTTCCATCTTTTTGCTATTGTGAAAATGCTGCAATGAACATGGGTGTGCATATGTCTATTCGTGTGATGGCTCTTATTTCTCTAGTAATATATTCCTAGGAGTGGGATTGCTGGATCATATGGTATTTCTATTTCTAGCTTTCTAAGGAGGAGCCATATTGTTTTCCAAAATGGTTGTACTATTTTGCATTCCCACCGGCAGTGCATAAGCATTCCAATCTCCCCGCAGCCTCTCCAACATTTGTTATTTTCTGTTTTTCTTTTTTTTTTTTTTTGATTCGTGCCAGTAATGTCAGGGTGAGATGGTAACTCATTATGGCTTTGATTTGCATTTCTCTGATGGCTAGTGATGGCAAGCATTTCCTCATGTGTCTGTTAGCCACTTGAGTGTGTTCTTTGATGAAGTGTCTGTTCATCCACTTTTAAATTGGATTATTTGTCTTTTTGTTGTAGAGGTGTTGGATTTTCCTGTAGCGATTAGAACTTTGTCTGATTTGTCACAGGCAAAAATTTTTTCCCAGTCTGTAGGTTCTCTTTTTACTCTTTTGGTGAAGTATTTTAATGAGCATTAAGTGTTTAATTTTTATAAGATCCTATTTATCTAGCTTATCTTCTGGAGTTTGTATGTTGTTAGTTATGGTTCGTATCCTGTTAATACCATGTATTAGGGTCTCTAGTGTTGATCCTATTTTTTCTTCTATGAACATTATAGTTTCTGGTTTTATATTTAGGTCTTTGATCCATTTTGAATTAGTTTTTGTTTATAGAGTGAGGTATGGGTCCTGTTTTATTTTTTTGCAGATGGACATCAAATTTTGCCAGCACTATTTGTTAAAAAGACTGTCATTTCCCCGTTTGATGGACTTTGGACCTTTGTCAAAGATTGAGTGACCGTAGGTGGATGAATTTACATCTGGGTTCTCAGCTCTGTTCCATTGGTCAATGTATCTGTCGTTGTACCAGTATCAGGCTGTTTTGACTACCGTAGCTGTATAGTAGGTTCTGAGGTCAGGTACTGAGAGTCCTCCTACTTTATTCTTCTTCTTCAATAATGCTTTACTTATTGGGGGCCTCTTCCTTTTCCATATAAAGTTAATTATTAGTTTTTCCATCTCTTTAAAGAATGTTGTTGGTATTTGGGACAGGATTGCATTGCATTTGTAGATTGCTTTGGGTAAAATTGTCATTTTCACAATGTTGAGTTTTCCTGTCCATGAGCATAGTATGTTTTCCCATTTATGTAGATCTCTTTTGGTTTCTTGCAGTAGTATTTTGTAGTTTTCTTTGTATAGGTCTTTTACATCCCTGGTTAGATTTATTCCTAAGTATTCTTATTTTTTTAGGGGCTATTATAAATTGTATTGTTTTCCTGATTCCCTTTTCATCATTCTCTTTATTGGTGTATAGGAATCCAACTGATTTCTGTGTGTTTATCTTGTATCCTGCTATTCTGCTGAATCTTTCTATTAGTTCCAGTAGCTTTCTCATGGAGTCTGTTGGGTTTTCTATGTATAGTATCATATCATCCACAAATAGGGACAGTTTAACTTCTTCATTACCAATTTGGATGCCCTTTCTTTTACTTGCCTTATTGCTCTAGCTTGGACTTCCAGCACAATGATAAAGGACATCCTCATCTTGTTCTTTTTCTCAAGGGGAATGTTTTCAGCCTCTCTCCATTAAGAATGATTTTGGCCATTGGTTTTGTATAGATGCCCTTTATTATGTTGATAAATTTCTCTTCTATACAGATTTTATTGAGAGTTTTTATCAGGAATGGGTGTTGGACTTTATTGAATGCCTTTTCTGCATCAATTGAGAGGATCGTGTGATTCTTTTATTGTTGTGGTGGATTACGTTGACTGATTTTCTAATGTTGAACCGTCCTTGCACACCTGGTATGAATCCTACTTGGTCGTGGTATATTATTTTTTTGATATGATGCTGAATTCTACTGGCTAGAATTTTGTTGAGAATTTTTGCATCTATATTCATGAGAGATATTGGTCTGTAATTTTCTTTTTTTGTGGTGTCTTTGCCTGGTTTTTGTATCAGGGTTATGCTGGCTTTGTAGAATGAATTCAGAAGTATCCTTTCCTTTTCAATGTTCTGAAATAGTATGAGTAGTACTGGTGTAAAATCTTCTCTGAATGTTTGGTAGAATTCTCCAGTGAAGCTATCTGGGCCAGGGTTTTTTTTTTTTTTTTGTTGGGAGTTTTTTCTATTACCTTTTCAATCTCTTCTCTTGTTATGGGTCTGTTCAGATTTTCAACATCTATTTGTGTTAGTTTGGGTAGGTATTGTGTTTCTACAAATTTGTCCATTTCCTCTAGATTTTCAAATTTGTTGGAGAATAGTTTTTCATACTACTCTGTTATGATCCTTTTTATTTCAGTTGGGTCTGTTGTAATGGCCCCCATTTCATTTCTTATTTGGGTTATTTGCATTGAAGAGGCCTATTTCTATGTGAAAGTGATCATGGCTGGAAAGATTGAGGTAGGCTTACTGGAATACAATAATAACAATAGCCACTGTGTATATCCATTCTTACTAGGGGAAGGGCAGAACTTAACTGAGAAAAAAAATTGGACAAAATTTAGCTTTGAATTTCAAAGTAGATATTTCAAAAACTCATGCATAGAAAGTAGAATCAGAAAGGCCCTCAATTTCTCTCCCCATCTCCATATGGGAAGAGGAGACAACCCTTAGAGAAACTTTTGGAGAGCCTTTAAATTTTATAACAAAGAATAATTACTTGGATTTCTGTAACACTATATGTATATGGACATAGATATGGATATATACAAGCGCAACGTTTGGTTCTGTTATAATAAGATCTCTATGAGTTGGAGCTGACTTGACAGCACCTAACAACAACAACGTAAGTCTTTGGAGGGCAGTGTTTCTCAAAATGTGATCAGGGGACCACCTGTATCAGAATTCCCCAGGGAGCTTGTTAAAATGCATATTACACGGCCCACACCACCCCAGAACTATAGAGCAACTCTCTTGGGATAGGACCTGGGAATCTGCTTGTCAGATTCCCTAGGAAGCAGACTCTCGGAGGTTAGCATGCAGGAAGTTTATTAGGGAGTGCTCTTGGGATGAAAACCTTGAGGGGCTGTGAAGGAAAGGAGGCAGAATTATGCAGAAAGAGAAGTTGGGTTGCGATGCATTCTCAAGAAAGATCTCAGTTGACCCCATGGGAAGCTCTGAAATAGAGTTGACACTTTAGAGTTCCCTGAATTGGGGTAAGGGTGCCAAGTCTTCCTAGCCTGGCATTGAGCATTCATCGGATGTGGGTGGAACCCGAGGTCAGGCTTTGGGTGAAGCAGTTCTCTTCAGCGGAGAGAAATTCCTAATGATGACTGACAGTGAAGCAGCACTCCTAGCTGCTGGAGGGGTATGAGTCCTTCAGTTCTGAGAGGGATCTTAGTGGCATATTCTACTTTCCACTATAGTCTGCATCTTGTAGTGCCCCAATCTACTTCTCCATATAAGTTCTGGGAACAACTCCTCCAGGATTCTGTTGTTGTTGTTGGTAGGTGCCGTCGCGTCGGTTCCGACTCATAACGACCCTATGTACAACAAATGAAACACTGCCTGGTTCTGCGCCATCCTCACAATCATTGTTATGCTTGAGCCCATTATTGCAGCCACTGTGTCAATCCACCTTGTCGAAGGTCTTCCTCTTTTTCGCTGACCCTCTACTTTACCAAGCACGATGGCCTTCTCCAGGGACTGGTCCTCCTGATAACATGTCCAAAGTACATGAGATGAAGTTTCGCCATCTTCCCTTCTAAGGAGCATTCTGCCTGTATTTCTTCCAAGACGAGTTTGTTCATTCTTCTGCCAGTCCATGGTATAGTCAATATTCTTCGCCAACACCATAATTCGAAAGTGTCAATTCTTCTTCTGTCTTTAGGATTCTAAACCCAAAATAAACCCAAACCTGTTGCTGTTGAGTCGATCCTGACTTACGGTGACCCTATAGGACAGCATATAGCTGTCCCATAGGGTTTCCAAGGAGCAGCTGGTGGATTTGAACTGCTGACTTTTTGGTTAGCAGCCAGGCTCTTAACCACTACACCACCAGGGCTCCTTAGGATTCTAACCGAACTGAGCCTGTTGCTGTCGAGTCAATTCTGACTTTCGGTGACCCTATAGGACAGAGTAGAACTGCCCCATAGGCTATCCAAGGAGCAGCTGGTGGATTTGAACTGCCAACCTTTTGGTTAGCAGCCAAAACCACTGCATCACCAGGGCTCCCCTTAAGATTGTAGTGGACCTTTATTCCTGAGGAAACTTATAAGAAGAAGGTTAGTGGGATGAACTACAGCCAGTGCTGCTGCAGGTAGGCTCAAGACCACAGTGATGTTCATCATTTCTCTGCTCTACTATCCATTCTAGTGTTCCCTCAGCCACAATTAACTAACTCCTCTGCTAGTCTAGATGGTTTATTTGTGGCATGATCCAAACCTCCATCCCTGAGTGGTCACCATACCTTTCTCAGGCCATGGCTGCTTCCCTTGGTCATTTGTCTTCAAAACTGGTACTCAAGGGCCTACATGGCGGTATAGACAGAAGCACCACACCATCCCTCCACAGCAAAGACCTGAAAAATGAAGTCAAACAGAGACAAACGTCAATTCTGAAACTCTAGTCATCAAATGAAGAGATAAAGAACTCAGCCAAGCACCAAATGGAATAAGAAACTGACAGAAAACAGAGTGAGGAGAGATACGTGCAGAGGTCCCCTATCAGCTAATGCAGCACGGATTCACTGTCTTGGACTCCTGTCAGAGATTGGCGAACAGGGAGTATAGGAAAGCAGCTTCATGGAGCTTCCAGTAGGAGAAAGAACAACCGGTAACCAGCGATATACGTTCCCATACTCCACACTTCTTCACTCCGACTTGGCCTCCTCTGCTTCCTGCAGCCACGTCTGTTGGCCAGGAGGCACCAGCTACAGCTCTTTGCCACCTGGATTCCACCTGCCCACACTGGCCAGCTCCTTGAGTGCCAGTTGTTTGTTGTTGGTGTTGCTTTTTTCTGCTTCTTTTGGTTTCTTCCATACCTTTCACCACCTCTCCCTCCTTTCTCTCAAGTACCTGGCATCTTTGCTTCTTCCTGAAAGCCTGTGAAATGCGGCTTAGCTGTGGAACTGCTTCCCAACCTGCACCACCAGGCTAGTGGAATCCCAGGGCTTTTTGTTGTTTCTTTGTTTTGATTTGTTCTGTTTTGATTTCTTTGTTTTCTTTTTCTTTTCTCGGCTTGGGTGCCCCTTCTAGCCGGGCTGTACTGTGCAGCTTGGGAGCTACTTCCTTAGTCTGTGCAGCTGCACAGTGGGATCCCTGGTGGCTTTTCTTTTCTTTTTTTCTAATTTTTATTTATTTATTTTTCCTTTTAACCTTTTACTTTTTTTTCCTTTTTGCTTTTCTCCAGTTCTCAGTCTCTCATCTCTCCACTCCAATGGCAAGCTCCCTTAGCACTCTTTTTTGTTTGTTTGTTTTTGGCTTCTGTTTCTCCTCTCTTTCATCTTTCGCATACCCATCTTAGCTCCACACATTACAGTATCCCCACTCCTTCCTGCCTACATGCTCCGTGCACTGAAAGTCACACCCCCACGCAGCTCAGGCACGGCCTACTGGAACCTGCCTTGCACTGATTCCAGGCCTGCCCTGTTGGCCATAGTACGTGCCATGAACAACCCATCTCAGCAACTCCCCTTCTGCTAGACCTGCCCTGCTGCACCATAGATGAGCAACTGACATTGGACAAGGAGGTGAAAAGTATTGTGCCCACAGAAAAGCAAAAAACAGAATGCACAGCCCGCCTGCTCAGACATAACCAAATAAAACAAAAAAAGCAGGAGAAACAGACAAATCTGCAATCAATAAACAAAGAAAACAAATACTGAATGTCCTGAAGACAGCAGACATTATCAAAACATATACAAAAACAGGACAGAATGGTTCTAGTAGGCGTCCAAAATAAAACACCAGATGACTTTCCTGTAGAAGAAAAGGAACGAGAACTACCTGATAGAGAATTCAAATCTCTAATACTCAGAGCTATCCAAGAGTTGAGGCAAAAAGCAGACAAAAATGAGGACAAAATAGACAAATTCATGGAAAAAGGCAGACAAATTCATGGAAAATACAGACCAAAAAAAAATGGAAGAATTCAGGAAAACAATACAGGAACAAAATGCCAAAATAAATTCACAGCTAGAAATCATACAAAAAGAACAATTAGAAATCCAAAAAATAAACAAAAAAATTTCAGTAATGGACAGTGTCATAGAAGGTCTGAGAGGTAAGTTTGAAATGATGGAAGACAGGATCAGTGAAATTGAAGACAAACACTTGGATACAATGTTTGAGGAAAAAGCAGAAAAGAAGAATGAAGAAAAATGAAGAAACCCTGAGAATTATGTGGGATAAAATCAAAAGCAAAAATTTGTGAGTGATTGGAGTTCTAGAATGGGGGAGAAAACAGAAAACACAGAGAGGATCACTGAAGAACTGCTGACAGACAACTTCCCCAATATCATGAAAGATGAAAAGCTGACCATCCAAGAAGCTCAACGAACCCCATATAGGATAGACCCCAAAAGAAAATCACCAAGGCATATGATAATCACAAAGAATCCTGAGAGCAGCTTGAGAAAAACAAAAAGTCACATACAGAGGAGAAACAATAAGACTAAGCTCGGATTATTCAGCAGAAACCATGCAGGCAAAAAGCAAATGGGATGACATACATAAAACCTTGAAAGAAAAAAATTGCCTGCCAAGAATAATATATCCTGAAAAACTCTCACTCAAATATGATGATGAAATTAGAATATTTCCAGATAAACAGAAATTAAGGGACTATGTAAAAACCAAACCAAACTTACAAGAACTATTAAAGAGAGTCCTTCGATCTGAGAACAAACAATATAAGACTACAGGCTGAATTGAGGACACAGGATCGTACTAGCCAGATACCAACCTAGGAAATGAACTCTCAAGGACTATCCCAAACCAAACGAATTACAACAGGGAACCGGAGAGGTTAATCTGTAAATGACAACAGCATCAGAACAATAAAAGAGGGAATAAACAGTTTAGGTATAGAACCTTCTAATGGAGAGGAATCAAGGCGATACCAAGTAATCATAGACTGGTTCAAACCTAGGAAGATAAGGGTGAATTTCAAGGTAACCACAAATAAAGTTAACAAACATACTCATCAAAATAAAGAAGAAAAACAAAGTCTCAGTAAAAACAAAATCTACAAAAACAAAAGAAATGAAAAAAATCTACAAACAAAAGGAATTCAGCACAGAACAGTAAGAGGAACAAAGAAAACATCACCACCACAAAAAAAGCACTACAAAATGACAGCAGTAAACTCACACACTATCAATAATTACACTGAATGTAAATGGCCTAAATGTACCCATAAAAAGATAGAGACTGACAGAATGGATAAAAAAACAGGATCCATCAATATGCTGTCTACAAGAGACACACTTTAGACATGAAGATGTAAATTTATTAAAAATCAAAGGTTGGAAAAAATATATCAAGCTAACAACTACCGAAAAAGAGCAGGAGTGGCAATACTAATCTCAGATAAAATAGACTATAAAACACAATACACCATAAAAGACAAAGGACACTCTATAGTGATTAAAGGGATGATCCATCATGACGACATAACCATAATAAACATCTACACACCCAATGACAGGGCTCCAAAATGCATAAAACAAACTCTAACGACACTGAAATGAGAAATTGACAGTTCCACAATAATAGTAGGAGACTTCAACACACCACTGTTGGTAAAGGACAGAACATCTAGAAAGAAACTCTACAAAGATTCAGAGGATTTAAAGGCCACAGTCAGCCAACTTGACCTCATAGACATATATAGAATACTCCACCAAACAGCTGCAAAGCACATATTCTTTTCCAATGCACATAGAACATTCTCCAGAATAGACCACATCTTAGGCCACAGAGCAACCCTCAACAAGATCCAAAACATTGAGATAATACGAAGTATCTTTTCTGACCACAACACCATTAAGGTAGAAATTAACAACAGGAAGAGCAAGGAAAAAAAATCAATGACATGGAAACTGAATAACACCCTGCTTACAAACCAACGGGTAATAGAAGAAATCAGAGATGGAATCAAAAAATTCCTAGATTCAAATGAGAATGAAAACACATCATACCAAAACCTTTGGGACAAAGCAAAGGCAGTCCTCACAGGATAATTTATAGCAATAGATGCACACATCAAAAAAGAAGAAAGGTACAAAATCAAAAAATTAACTACACAACTTGAACAAATAGAAAGAGAACAACAAAAAAAGCCCACAGCCACCAGAAGAAAGGAAATAATAAAGATCAGAGCAGAAATAAATAAGAGAACAGGAAAACAATAGAAAGAATCAACAAAATCAAAAGTTGCTTCTTTGAAAGAATCAACAAAATCGACAAACCACTGGCCAGACTGACAAAAGAAAAACAGGAGAGGACACAAATAACCCAAATAAGAAATTAAATGGGG
>NW_004444015.1:10051093-10053593 GCF_000243295.1 Trichechus manatus latirostris
AATCTGCAAGAAAATCCAACACCCCTACAACAAAAAGACAAATAATCTTATTAAAAAATGGGCAAAGGGAATGAACAGACACTTCACCAAGTGGCTAACAGACACATGAGGAAATGCTTGCCGTCACTAGCCATTAGAGAAATGGAAATCAAAACCACAATGAGATACCATCTCACCCTGACATTACTGGCACAAATCAAAAAAACCAGAAATAACAAATGTTGGAGAGGCTGTGGCTCTCAGAACTCTCATGCACTGCTGGTGGGAACGCATAATGATACAACCATTTTGGAAAATGATATGGCGCTTCCATAAAAAGCTAGAAACAGAAATACCATATAATCCAGCAGTCCCCGTCCTAGGAATATATCCTAGAGAAATAAGAGCTGTCACACAAATAGACATATGCACACCCATGTTCATTGAGCATTTTCACAATAGCAAAAAGATGGAAACAACCTAGACGCCCATCAACAGATGAATGGATAAACGAACTATGGTACATACACACAATGGAGTATTACGCAACGATAAAGAACAATGATGAATCTGTGAAACATCTTATAACCTGGATGGAACTTGAGGACATTATGCTTAGTGAAATAAGTCAATCACAAAAGGACAAATATTGTATGAGACCTATACTGTAAAAACTCATGAAATAGTTTACACACAAAAAGAAACAATCTTTGTTGGTTACGAGGGATGGGAGGGGTTGAGGGGAAATACTGAATAGATTATAGATAAGCGGTAACTTTGGTGAAGGGCAAGAAAGTACACAATACTGGGGAAGCCAGCACCACTTGTACAAGGAAAGGTCATGGAAGCTCCATAGACACATCCAAACCTCCTGATTGACCAAACTGCTGGTCAGAGGGCTGCGGGGACCATGATCTGGAACATCTAGCTCAACTGGCATAACATAGTTTATAAAGAAAATGTTCTACATTCTCCCTTGGTGAGTAGCGTCTGGGGTCTTAAAAGCCTGTGAGCAGCCATCTAAGATACTCCACTGGTCTCACCCCTTCGAGAGCAAGGGAGAATGGAAGAAAACAAGATACAAGGGAAAGACTAGTCCAAAGGACTAATGGACCACAACTACCACGGCCTCCACCAGACTGAGTCTAGTACAACTAGATGGTGCCCAGCTACCACCACTGACTGTTCTGCTAGAGATCACAATAGAGGTCCCGGACAGAGCTGGAGAAAAACGTAGAACAAATTCTTACTCACCAAAAGAAAAAAAAAAAAGACAAACAAACAGACTTACTCATCTGACAGAGACTGGAGAAACCCTGAGAGTATGGCCCCCGGACACCCTTTTAGCTCAGTAATGAAGTGACTCCTGAGGTTCACCCTTCAACCAAAGATTAGACAGGCTCATAAAAGAAAACTAGACTAATGGAGCATAACAGCCCAGGGACAATGACTTGAAGGCAGGATGATACGGGAAAGCTGGTAATAGGGAACCCAAGTTCATGAAAGGGGAGTGTTGACATGTCTTGGCATTGTTAACCAATGTCATAAAACAATATGTGTACTAACTGTTTAATGAGAAACTATTTGTTCTGTAAACCTTCATCTAAAGTACAATAAAAAAATTAAAAAAAAAACAACCGGCACTCAAGACAATACCAAGAGATGTTGTTGTGGTTATTTGCTGCGAAGTCGACTCTGACCCATGATGACCCCATGTGTGCAAGAAGAACTGCTCCATAGGATTTTCAAGGCTGTGACCGTTTGGAAGCAGATTGCCAGGATTGTGTTCCAAGGCGCTTCTGGGTGGGTTCAGACTGCCAACCTTTTGGCTAGTTGTTGAGTGCTTAACCATTTGTACCACCCAGGAAACTGAGTGTCACACATATTCAGCTCTTTCCCCATATGTAACAGTAGTTCTACCTCCTCTCCTAATGATCAGAGTCAGTTACCCCTGACAAAGTAGTGACTCCTCGTCTTTCCTGCTGGTTCCTTGGTGGAGTCCCTGGGTGGTGCACTTGGTTAAGTGTTGGACTACTAACCAAAAGGTTGATGGTTGGAACCCACCAAAAGGCACCTGGGAAGAAAGGCCTGGTGATTGCTTCTGAAAGGTCACAGCCTTGAAAACCCTATGAAGTGCAGTTTTACTCTGCACACATGGGGTTTCCATGAGTCAGAATTGACTACACAGCAACTGTTTGTTTTTTTCGTCTATTGCCCTAGGGTTACTGTACTCTATTAACCATCTCCATAGTTATCTGATGGCCAGGGCCCCCGATTGCTACTATGACCTTGATGCTTATTATGATAGTTGTGTCTAGCTTGCTTCTGACTGTTAAGTGCTGCCATTTGGCCTTGATTATTTCCGAATCCTATTACTCCTATTGCTATCAGTATGCTTAGTTCTGTGACAGCCTCACCTACCACCAGCCCTGGCCTACAGAAGAGAGCAACCACCGGGTTTCTCAGTGATGCTAGTGCTCCTCTCTTCCACTCATTTCTTTCTTTCTTTTTTTTTTTTTTT
>NW_004444015.1:10054091-10079423 GCF_000243295.1 Trichechus manatus latirostris
AGTCATTTGGACTAATCTTTCTCTTGGGTCTTTAGTTTCCTTCATTTTCCCTTGCTCCTGAAGGGGTGAGACCATGGAGTATCTTAGATGGCCACTCACAGGCTTTTAAGACCCCAGATGCTACTCACCAAAGTAGAATGTAGAACATTTTCTTTATAAACTATGTTATACCAGTTGAGCTAGATGTTCCCCAAGACCATAGTACCCACAGCCCTCTGCCCAGCAATTCGGTCCCTCAGGGAGTTTGGATATGTCTGTGGTATGGAGCTTCCATGAATTTTCCTTGTACAAGTTGTGCTGGCATCCCCGGTATTGTCTTCCACCCATTTCTCATTGTTTTGGTCTTTCAGGCTCACCTGTGGAACATAGAAACCTAGTAGGTTTTCTATCCTTACGTAAATATATCTACTCGAGGATGCCCACTTTTCTGTGCCTTTTGATCCTCCTTTCCATTGTCTGCTTAGGCAATGCTACTACTTCACTTAGTGTGGGCCATCACTTTCTTCAGATTTCTAAGAGCCATCCTAGCAACATATTTATCCTATGCTCCAGGGTCCTTGTCAAGTTGTTATGTCCTGTATCCTGAGAGAGTGGTTCCAAATCATGAAACTCATCCTTATGCAACTTTATTTTCTGCCCTCCCACTTTGGTCCAAAATCTAGATCTCTCAGAATCTAGTCTAATACATACTCTACTGGTACTGCCAGTACATGTTGACTAGGTCCTGTAGCTACTTGGGGGCATACTCCCTTTCTCCTTTAGCAAGCCAAGCACGCCCAAGCTGAGTTATGTTTTTTGGACTTGAAAAGAGAGATAAAACATCTAGGGGTCTAGTTTTCTAGTAGCTATAAGGTGCGGTAAGGGCTGTTATTGTTGCTGTTGTGAGTTGCCGTCGAGTTGATTCCAACTCATGGCCACCCCATACGTGTCAGAGTAGAACTGTGCTCCATAGGGTTTTCAAGACTATGACCTTTCTGAAGCAGATCGCCAGGCCGGTCATCCGAGGCACCTCTGGGTAGGTTCAAACTGCCAACCTTTTGAACCATTTGTGTACCCAAGGACTCTTGAGGTGAGGGCAGAACTCTAGATATTTTCTTGAGGAGGAGAAGCCTCTGCATTGTCTTCAGGTAAGCGAGAAGCACTGTCCCTTAATGAGAACGAATGTGCTCTTCTGCAGGCTCAGAAGGTTTAGGGAATGTCAGGATTCAAGATTTTGAAGTGCATCAACCCAGATGTCCCTATGCCATGTGTCAGGGTCCCATTGTTTCCAAATCAGGACCCCAATCTTAGCATAGCCAACCCATCCAGTTTAAGAATTTAACCTCTTCTGGAGCTCTGCTACTCTGTGATTAACTCTTGGACTTATTTTTTAGCTTTCTCTAGCTTCGTTATTACTCCCCCCACCCATATTTCTAAAGGGCTTGTTACATTGCACCCACTTACGCATTTCCTTCTTCCAGTATACCATCCCACTTCACCACTGCTACCTATGCCAGGGATTATCTACACTCCACCTACCACAAGTGATGGGATCCTCATTGCCAACCATCTAGCAGGTGATCCACCTCCAAAATCCCATGTTAGTATCTCTTTCCTCAGACCATTCCTGATACTGTTGCAGGTTGGGTTCTCCCTGGAAACAGATTCTGAGATGGAGACTAGGTTCAGGAAATGTATTACAGAGTGTTCTTGGGACCAGCACCTGTTGGGAAAAGGAAAGAATTAGTATTGGTCACAATGAGATTTTGAACTGTGAAGCATTCTCGATGAAGGTTTCAGCCAACCTCCACGCAAAACTGGAAGTTGAGATGGCCCTTCAGAGTTGTCTCCAGTTGGGGCAAGGGGCCAAACTTATATAGCTTCACCCGGAGTAGTCCTTGAATGCAGGCTGTAGCCGAGAAAGTGGTGTGATCTTGGATGAGATGGATTTCTTCAGCTGAGAGAAATTCCCAAAAAGTACTGGCAGCTAAGAGCTGGCAATGAAGAACGCTCCCAGAAGCTGGGAAAACAAGTCCTTCAGTCCCGAAAGGAGATCTGCCGGCAGCAGGGCATTCTTGACTTCTTCATGTGAACAAACCCTTCAGGTGATTCTGATGAACGCTTAAAGTTTGAGAATCATTGCCCCTAGTGACCAAAATATACATTTGCCTCCACTCTGCTTAAAACATTTTATTAAGAGCTGGAATTTCAGGTGAGGATTGGGGACAAGATGGGCTTTCAAAAATAAAGATACTTTTGATTTTTTAGTAATCTTCAAGTAGCGTAAATCAAAAGTTTTGAGGATTTTATAACTTGGATTCTACGTGGAATTAGGTTTCCTTCATTAAGCAAACATAGAACGGAACTTTTTTTCCAAAACGTATTCTCTAATCTACATATGTAGTAATCTTTTGAGAAGGTCTTTTACTTCCCACATTTCAATCTCATAGATTTTCCTTTGTAATCACATAGTTATGCTTTCATTTGCCCACTAGTGGACACTGTTGAGCTTCTAAACTTAAAGCTGTTTCTGATGGGATGGTGAAGAGGCAAAAGAGGAGACAAGAATGAAGAGATAGAATCAAAATTAAGACAGCAACAATCTTTTTACAGCCCTGTTTACTTATTCACCATGTAGCAGGCTAATAAATGTTTATGTCAATCACATTTACAGTAACAAAGTTAGAAACATCTAAACTTACATTTCTCACAGAGAGTATTTTTATAGCAGGGGAGCACTACTTGTTGGCTAATAAAATAAAAAACCAAACCCATTGCTGTTGAGTCGATTCTGACTCAATAGCGACCCTATAGGACAGAGTAGAACTGCCCCATAGGATTTCCAAGGAGTAGCTGGTGGATTCGAACTGCCAACCTTCTGGTCAGCAGCTGAGCTCTTAACCACTGCGCCACCAGGAGCCCTGTTGGCTAATGACATAACTAAACTCCAAAACTGTTCTATTCCTCAGAGAAGTGACATGCTTTCTTTTCATGAAAAATTATTTTCTAGTTTTCTATTTTCCTTTTCTCCACAACCCTTTTCTTTAATTTGAGATTGTTGTCAACCTTTTCATTTCTCCAACTTGTCCTTTGCATGTGTAGATGTCTGTTGGTACTTATTCAGAGTGTGGCTCCGATCATGACAGCTGACTGTTACTGCTCTTATTCTCCAGGCAACCTGACCCCTGACCCATGTCAGACTTCAACTTTTACTGCTACCATGGCTCTACTTTGTCCTATAAGGTCTCTATGAGTTAGAACCGACTCAACAGCACATAACAACAACAACGCTGCCATGGTTATATCAGCCTACATCTGTCTCACCTTGATAAGATAAGGCAGTGGCCACTTTCTCTGTTTTCTTTGGAAAATACACCAAAACTACAGTTAAGCACCTGTTAAGAGGCAGAGTCCCTGGGTGGCACAAATGGTTAAGTGCTTGGCTACTAACTGAAAGGTTTGCAATTTGAATCCACCCAGAGGTGCTTCAGAAGAAAGGCCTGGTGATCTACTTCCAAAAGATCACAGCCACTGAAAACCCTATGGAGTGCAGTTCTACTCTGAAACACATGGGGTCACCATGAGTTGGAATTAATTTGATAGCAACTGGTTTTGTTTTCTGGCAGGAAAACAAATTACACACTCAAAAGATGTAATTGAAGAAAGCTTAATCTAAAGGTGTGGGCAGGGTATAGGAATATAAACCAGGGACAGTGAAGTACCCAGAGGTGGTGAGAGCTGGAGACAAGGAGAAGGGGCTGCCTGACAGCACCTCTAGCCTTAGGTAGAGGAATACAGTCATTGCAAAACCCTACCCCAGTAGGAGGAAGGGAAAAAGAAGAACAACTATCCTGAACTCTCTCTCATCTTCCCCTTTGATTTCATGCTGGTATCCCCCATTGGCCAAACCCAACCAGAAGCCAAAGGGTGAGAGAGCCCATTGATGTAGTCCATACTGATTAGCCTTCCAGGACGCAAAGCAGGGCAGAGAATGATGGAGAGGGAAACCAGACAATGTCAAGCACAGCTTGATATGTGCCATAAACCTTTCACATTATCTCAGTCTCTACTACAACCCAAAGAGGTAGGAATTAGTGTTCCCATTTTATAGACGAGGAAACTGAGACTTTCAGAAATTAAGGATTAAGTGACTTGCCCAAGGTCATACAGCTAGTAAATAGCAGAGTCAAGATTCAAACCTATTACTATTTGATTCAAAACCATGCAGGTAACCACCATGCAATAATGCTTTCCCCCTCCAATGTTATAAACTACAACAATGATGTTGGAAAGAAGACTGTACAAAAGACATGTTAAATGAGTTTCCCCTTCATAGCTACCAACAAGTTGATGTTTAACAAAGAGACCTGAAATTTTACAGGACTAAATTCCCACACTCACCCATATTTTGCTTGAGAATTTGATCATGAGTGCTAAAGCCAACATGTGGCCACAGACATTGTCTTTCCTTGTCAGTGGAATAAATACTTCCTCAAACATGCAGCTAAAGGTGACTCAGAAAGAAAAGTACCAGGTTCACTGCCTTATTCCTAAAATAACTAGATTAGCTTGAATCCTATGAAATTGCCATTTTTATAGGTAAAAAACATGAGTCAACATTAGTAACTTCATAGGATTCAAACTCCTAGCAATGACAGTAAGCTCCATGAGGGCAAAGTCCATGGGTGTTTGACTCATCCATGTAGTTCAGGCACTAATGTGGTGCTGAAAATACTACTACAATAGGTTTTTGATAAACATACCTTGAATAAATAAGTGACTCCTTTAATTGTCCTGGCTGGAGCCCTCTCCATATTGCATATTACATGTCAATCAGACTAGAAGATATTAGTCTAACTACTGGGGATTAAGCTCCCTTCACCCTTTAGGCCTGGACATATTTATTTATCCTTGACCCACCCACCCCCGTTTTTTTTTTTCCTGAGGTAAAAGAGAGGATGAAAAGCACAGATCTAGACCTCACGGTTTCCTATGGTTACTAGCAGAGACACTCAGTAATATTCAAAAAGTCAAACCCACATTATACAGACAGTGCATACAGCTGCTTTTTGAAGCACAAAAAGATGCTCCTTGCAAATCCACAGTCTGCCAGCCTTGCCTGAATGGAGCCAGTGGTCAGTGATGACGTCAATAAAGGGTTTAACAAGTGGTACCACTTTTGCCTTTCTCCTTCTCTTAGTCCTCCTTCATGCTGACGACCTTTCTGCCTTAAGGGATTAGCACATCATCTACTACAAAGCTTGTATATGGGCACAAACTACACAAAAGTCTACGTTTACAAGGGGATGAAGTAAATGAAGGATTGATTCTTTGCATTAGGAATTGGGTCATTGCTTTATTACAAAAAATAATGAGCTATTAGGATTCTTTAGAAGTTGGCTGTATTTATATTAACTTGCTTGTCAGCCAACCATTGTGTAATGTGAAGCCCACATGTATGATTGTCATTAGCACTGCTTACCAAATATTTCTACTTTTCCTTCTAAGCACATGGTAGGATGCTACTTCATATGCTTGAACTCAGGTGTGGCAATGTGACTTGTTTTGGCTAATAAAACATTCATGGAAGCAAGAAGGGTCACTTCCTGGCAGAAATTTTAAGGGATCTTTTTATTTTTCTCTGTGCCATAGCAACTGGCAAAGTTCTAAATGGTGGCTGTTGTATCACCCTACGTCCTGGGGTGAGATGACACAGAGCAGGGCTCCCAGCTGTCTTGTGACATGTAGTATGAGCAATAAATAAATCTTTGTTGTTTTAAGTCACCAAGATTTGGGATGTGTTTTTCTATCCCAGCATAACCCAACCGATCATGACTGATGTTTTTTAGTTTTGGGTTTTTTTTCCTTGTTTTTTGTTTTGATAGTGCTCTCAACTCAGTGGTTACTAACTTTTTGAATATGACTCTTTTATAAAAGACATAGAAAATGCTAGTAGTTGTGCTTTAAGTATCCATTTATTAGGACAATTCATAATAACAAAGCTGCTAGGAATTCAGTAATGCATTGAAATGGATTTGTATTTTACAATGATGAGAAGATCTGTATACCTGTGAAAAAATTACAATATGTGTTTAGTACATCATCAGACAATGCTCAGTACCCTTTTATGGGGCTACAAGCTACTTGTAATGACTCTATAGCTGCTCAATGGCTCTGTGGCCCAGGCCACTCATTCAATAAGTATTTGTCATGGGTCCATTGGATGCGCATAGTCCTGTGCTAGGTCCAGAGGGGAACCCAAAAGGTATGTGAGGGCTCATCTCTGTCTTTATAGGTTAAGACATACTCATGTGAGACAGTTAACAATGAGACAATATGTTCCAGTGGTCAAGTGAGTGAAGCAATGGAATATATTGGCTAACAGCACGGACCCTGGAGCCAGACTGTTTGGTTTCGAATCCCAGTTATGCCGTTTACTAACTGTGTGAACTTAGGCAAACTGCTTAATTTCTCTGCACTCCAATTTCCTCATCTGTAAAATGGGGAGAATAGTTATACCTACCTCATAAGGTTGTCTTGAAATTATATTTCTTAATAAAGGTTTAGAATACTGTCTGAAACATATTATATAGTGCTATTCTTCCATCCATCTTATTTGTGATCCCCCAGGGATCCTTCATTGGCTCTCTGCTCTTTTCCATCTATTGAGTCTAAGTTGCCACTTCACAGCCATGGCTTCAGCTACCACCTATTTTCCTGTCAGTTTTGAGAGCAGTGGCAGCATCAAGATTTCAGAATAACAAAATACCAAAATCCTTGACCTACTGTCTAACCACTTATCATTGCTGTTAAGCTCCCAAGACACATAACATATGGTTTCAAAGTCTCTCCCAGAAAATCCTCGTATCAGGTAGTGATCCTTCCTATCTTGGTGAGCTGGACTGAACTACATGTAAGTCTTCTCCTTGGTTCCTTTATAATAGTAGTTCCTGACAATGTAGGAGCCTAGATCCCTTGGAAAATCTAGTGAAATATGTTGGCCATCATCCCAGGAATATGCACATATATACACAGTGTTGTATATAATTACACAAGGTTCCCAGAGCCCCTGAGACCCGTGCATGAACACTGAGGAGTTTTGGGGGGTGAGAAGGACATCCATGGACCTCAGGGTACAAACCTCTACTAGAATCATATCCTTGTTTGGACCTCTGCAACTTACGCTTATGATAAAGTGATGAGGTCTGGAAATGAAGGCAGAGACAAGCAAAGTGAGAGCTCTTACCCATAAGGCTTAGATCTGAATTGACCTAAGCCACCCACTTTCTCATTTGGACTCCCACTCTTCCTTGTAATCAAAGGAGATATCAGTCCCATAACTCACTGACACCATCTGTTTGTTGATATATCATTGGATTTCAATAAAACACTTTCCTCTAAATACTCCATATGGTTTTCACCCTTGAACATGATAAGGCTAATGTTTTATGAAAATTAAATGAATTAAGGAGTTTAAAGTGCTTAGAATATTGCCTGGCACATATTAAGTGTTGTATAGCTGTTATCTGTTATTATTGCCATTATATTCACCAAGAATAAATATTTAGAAGGTGTTTCCCCCATATAATGTATCAGGTAGTGGGAATAAGAAGAGGAGGAGGAAGAAGGGGAGATGAAAAAGAAGGAGAAGACAAGGAACAGGAAGAGGAAGAAGTGGAGGAGGAGATAAAGACCTTCCATTTATTTAGGGATTAGTACGTGTCAGACACTATATTAAGTGCATTATATCTCATTCAGTTCTCACAGAAACGCTAAGAGGTAGAAGTAGTTATTATTCCCATTTTACAGATGAGTTAGAGTCTCAAAGAGGCTAACTTACAGAGCTAACAGGTAATGGAGCTGGAATTTGAATCCATAGCTCCTTGATTCCACACCTATGTTCAAATATACTGTCACTCATATAAAGCAGATGTGAGAAATTTATTTTAGAAATATCGTGGAAAAAAATTTTGTTTTCCATTAAGGAATATGTCTGCTTCTCCCTTACAGATAGTGAGAACTATGTAATTAACTGTGTTTCCTCCTTTGCCTTCATCACTCGAAAGCAGAGTACCAAATCTGAAGCTCAACTATAGCAATTGTGTTGACCCTTATGGTTGGAATACTTGAGGGGTTTTCCTTCCTTGGACTGGATTTTCTACTTCTGTTTCTTTATTTTTAGTTCATTGTGACTATTTTTGTTGTAAGCCACTTAAACTCTTTTGTGTCAAAAAACAGGGAGGAAAACATATACATAAATAAAATAAAATGAATATATTCTCTTGCTGGTTTGAAAATTATTCCTAAAATCTGCTTTATGCCACCCATTTGCTTTTCAAACTCTTTCTTCATGCAATACAAAGGAATGATTTAGCTCAATCTCCACCTCTCTTTCAATTTGATACCCAGTCTCAAGATCGATAACAAGGGTCTTCTCCAAGTCTATTTTACTTATTTAACAAACATTTACATGTACTTACCATGTACCAGGTGTTATGAGCTTTACAAGAATTTTCATTTAATTCTTATTGCAACCCTTATGAGGTAGATTTCAGTCACTATCTCTCATTTTATAGATGGGAAGCTAACACACAGAGAGGCTACATAACTTGCTTAAGGTCACACAGATAATGAGTTGCTGGGCCAGAATTTAAACTCAGCCTGTCTTGCTCAAATCTACATCTTCAAATGAGACTGAACCACATGTCCAACACCAGTAAGGTCAGGTACAATGCCTAGTATGTAACAGATGTTTAATAAATATTTGGTGAATAAATGATTGAATGAATCCTAAGACTTACCCAGGCCTCTCCTTGTTTTCATTGCAGGCTGGTCTTACCCTGTTTTTATTTTCCCATGGATCCCAACCCAGTTCGATCTCTGGCTTGCATCCTACTATTATCCCTCTAGACTTGGCATCTGTTACCTGGTTTTTCTGACTTGACCATCTATAGCCACTAAGGACTTTGGCTCACACTTACCCTATCAGTCTCTCAGCTCCTAGAAACCTCAGGTAGAGCTCCGCCCTAGAACCAGCCTCTCAAGAAACAAATACTAAGCTTGACCATTTGGCTGGAATCTTTACTAAGCCCACCCCTCCTACCCTCAAAAGGGGTGTTTAGAAAGCACATTCTAATCAATGGTGTCTGTAGTACCCTGGGATTACTGCGTATCATTGCCTTGTGCAAGCCCATAATTTCAGTCCACACTGGAGAGAGAAAATCCAAATATGCAACTGACTAAAGTGGGATAGCTCTGGTGTGACTCTAGAGAGAGAGTTTATTGGAAGAAACATTATTTTGCAAGGATAGCCTTTGGGTATAAAAACTAAGTTTTCATCTGAAAGGTAACAGGAAACCTTTTTTTTAATTTTATTTGAATCTTTTTTAAAGTCATTAAAACTGGAAATATCCATACTAGGGAGGGCATAGTCCATATATTTCTTGATGGAGCAACTTGATAAAACTGCTGATTTTCATCACCTTTCATTTCCAGTTTATATTGGCTGTTCTTTTTAGAAAATACTTCAATGAATCCAATGGCATTGCACTGATACTGTTTAAAACAATTTGAAAGCAACAGTTTTTAATGTTCTCCAAAACTTTGTTTAAAACCATCATGCTACATGGTCTCCCATTCAACTGTGCCCCTCCTCATGTGGGGAACCTCAATGCCAGGGCCCTTCCTCTGCTTTCATTTTTCTCCTTCCCACCCAGGGTTAGCTTGGGTCACAAAACTGAGATACAAATCATAAAGAGATACCCAATGTCACCATGGAATTGAAAGTGACCTAAACAGAGTATCAAGCCTGACTTAGAGGCTGTTTCTCTAGGCATTTCCCAAGTAAGTTAGTACGTCCCGGAGCACGCCAAACCTAGCTTGATAGGATGAGGAGGAACTTGGAGTAAGAGCACTGCTGTACATATGACAATGCTGCTTCCTGGCCCTGAGAGAAACTCCCCCTCATGCTGTGGGGACCCTGGAAAGGCCCACGTTTTCTGTAAGATCTCTCCAGATTTGGGGGGTTCCTAACTTGCAAACAAAAGGGAGCAATGAGAACCAGGACCCAAGGTGCCAGAAGAGCCCAGGAAATGAGAATGTTTAGACAGCATCATTTGCCCTGTTCAGGTCTGACAGTGAGACTGGACCATAGAACACACCCTCTGTCCAAGAACCTTCCTCTGCAGGCACTAACAATACATAGATAAACTTCCACTGAGTGAGGGAAAAACACTCTGTCTCCTAAAAGCACCTGTTATAGCTAAGCTCATCAGTTGTGAAGAAGAGTAACCTACTTAGCCTAGTCAAGTAAAGAGTATAAACCATTGAACCCGTTGTTGTTGAGTCAATTCCAACTCATAGCAACCCTACAGGACAGAGTAGAACTGCCCCATAGGGTCTCCAAGGAGCACCTGGTGGATTTAAACTGCTAATCTTTTGGTTAGCAGCCAGACTCTTAACCACTACGCCACTAGGATTTCCAGTAAAGGGTATAGGGGGAGGAAAGGTATTATAAACATGGGGCAATAAGGGGGGCAGAGTCAAGGGAATCTCAGAATTGTGTGGCAGGGAAAGTCAGCTGACAAAGATTGGTGTTCCCACTCCATAGTGTATAGGTGTTGTGGGAATGTGGCTGCCCAGCCAGGGACTCTAATTCCCAGCCCCCTTGAATCTACATAGAGCCATCAGACTGGTTTTCACCAATGGAATGTGGGGAAACTGATGTGTGTCACTCATTCCTGGGACAACGTGGACAAATAGCAGTTGTGTCTTCCTTATGGTCTCCCCCATCCACTGGCTAGATAGAGAGAACTCCAAGGACCTAGAAGAGGACAGAGCCACAAGATGGAAGGAGCCTGAATTCTTGAATGACAAAGTGTGAAAGGGTGCATCACTGAGAAATTTTCATTGTGCTCCATAGTGTTTTCAGGGCTGTGACTTTTTGGAAGCAGATCACCAGGTCTTTCTTCTGAGGCAACTCTGGGTGAATTCAAACCACCAACCTTTTTGCTAGTAGTTGAGTGCTTAAACATTTGCATCACCTAGGGACTCCTTTACAGTAGCTAGCCATCTTTTAACTAATACATCCACAAACGAGGCCTTATAATCACTGAAACTGGATCTAAGACAGCTCTAGGAAACTCAAAAGCTGAAATTCTTGAAATTTTTCTCTAGAGCTCTATCATTAACCTGACCCATCCATCTGACTTCCTCCTCCTTTCCTCTATTATTTTTCTATCGTGTACCTACAGTTCTTGCTTCTTGTTGGATAGAGCTGTCTGTGCCAGGCCACCTCATAGGCTAATGGCTGGTCTAATGAACGGCTGCTCTTGGGCCAGGTGTCCACCTGCTATTCAATAAGCTGGAGTGTCTGAGCGGGGAGGAAGGTGAAAGCAAGATCATGTGGTATAAGCCATGACTTCTTAGAGCTGGCCCATTAGCAAGGGCTGTAAAACAGGGTAGTTTATAAGAGAATAGGGGCTGTGGGAATGCAGGCACTGTGAATATTCAGTACAAAAGGTCCGGCAGAAGGGGAAGTTCTCCCCTAGCCCTTGCAAATATAAGCACCACCCAGACAGCAGTTGAGCCTGGCAGGCTTCCAGGAGACTCAGCCCAACTAGCTAGCAAGGCCTGCCATTAGTCTTGCTGCCCTGAGCTCAGATGCCATCATGCCCAAGTTCCGCCATGTGTTCCCAATCCATAAATCTATGTAACCACTTTAGTTCCGTATTTACACTACAGTTCTGCAGGGCAGAGGCCTGCCCTGGCCTGGAGCTCACTTGGCTGAGCCATGAGCCTTGGCCATGCTCGTGTTAGTCCTCCTCTCTAGAGGATGGACCCTTCTCCATATTCTCCAGCCACAGTGTGAGATCCTGATCCAGCTAAGCCAGACTACCCTGCACCTCTTTGCTGCCTCTCTTCTCACTTTGAGGACCACTACTTCCTGGGATTCCTGCAGCTGCTGTGCCTACTGGGCTTCCTTGAACAGTTACTGTTATGGTTGAATTTTGTCCCCTAGAAGATATGTTGATAGCACAATATGGTGAATGTAATTAATGTCACTTAAAAATGGTTAAAATGGCAAACTTTTTGTTATATGTATTTCACCACATAGATGTGTTGAAGTCCTAACCCCTGGTACCTGTGAATGTGACCTTGTTTGGAAATAGAGTCTTTGAAGATGTTATCAGTTAAGTTCACATGAGGTCATACTGAAGTAGGTGGGTCCTAATCCAATATGACTGGTGTCCTTATAAAAGAGGAAAAGAGACACAGTAAGACACACAGAGGGAAGACAACCATGTGAAGATGGAGCAGAACTGGAGTGATGCATCTACAAGCCAAAGAATGCCTGGGGCTACCAGGAGCTGAGAGAGATAAGAAAGGATCTTCCCCTAAAGCCTACAAAGAGAACATGGACCTGCTGACATTCTGAATTCAGCTTCTAGCCTCCAGAACTGTGAAAGAATAAACTTCTGTGGTTTTGAGGCACCCAGTTTGTTGTACTTTGTTATGGCAGCCCTAGGAAACTAATATGCAGTGTTGACCCACATGGAGCCCAAGCCTACATTCGCTCTTCGTACGTGATGACTTCGATTGCACCCAGCCAGTGCAGGGAAGAACAGGGCTGTCCTTTGCCAAAGACCCGACGAGTTGTGCTAAACAGCTCAGTCCCAGACAAAGAGGTACATCAGCAAGGAAGAACCAGTGGCCAATAGGAGATAAAACAATGGCAACCTTGAAGAGACTGAGTGATATTTTAGCCCAAGTTAAACAAACTGAGGTCATGAATACATCTGTAACTCACCTAAGAGAAGGAGGGATAGAAACTAGCATTTGTTAAGCATTTAACCTAAGTCAGGCACTGTGCCAATTTCTTTACACGTCTTGTTTAATCCTCACAATAATCCAGTAAGTATTATCATCACTCATTTTAAAGATGAGGAAACTAAGGTGCAGAGAGTGTTTGTGGCTTGCCTGTGGTTATATAGCCAGAAAGTGGCACTGCAGTGATTTGAACCCTGTTGTGTCTGATTTAAAAACTTTAATTTGTTCATAGCACATACCTGACTGTGGTAAAAATGTTTTTGGATTGTTCCCTATGCCACCTATGTGCTCTTCCAGTGTGGACTGGGTACGTGTGAGACCTGGCAATCTACTTCCAAAAAATCAGCCAGTGAGAACCCTATGAATCTGATCTGCAGCTGATCATGGGGATGGCACAGGACTGGACAGTGTTTCATCCCATTGTGCATAGGGTCACCAAGAGCCCGGGCCGCCGACAGGACAGCAGCTAACAATAACAACAACAATCAGTAAACAGACAATACTTTGTTGTTGTTGATGGGTGCCGTTGAATTGATTCCGACTCATAGTGGCACCATGTGACAGACTAGAACTGCTCCACAGGGTTTTCTAGACTATAATCTTTACAGGAGCAGATCACCAGGTCTTGCTCCTGCAGAACTGCTGGGTGAGTTCGAACCACCAACCTTTTGGTTAGCAGCCAAGCACTTAACCGTTGCTTTAGGTATTTCTAAAAGAGGGATTTAATACAGGAAACT
Source organism: Trichechus manatus latirostris (assembly GCF_000243295.1). NCBI lineage: Eukaryota > Metazoa > Chordata > Mammalia > Sirenia > Trichechidae > Trichechus > Trichechus manatus. Next base: position 10,067,636 of record NW_004444015.1, read on the forward strand.
TGTTACATGGCCGATTAAAGACCTGGGAGGCCAAACAGAAACAGTAAGGCAACTTGGCGATTATCAACCGCAGGACACCCCAACTCTCCCTAGGTCAGAAGGGACAAAGAGAGGAGGTGGTGTAACCAGAATACAGAGCTTGGGCCACTCAGCAGGGGCTAGACTTGTGCTGTCCAATATGGTGGCCACTAGCCTCATATGGCTATTGAGCACTTTAAATATGTCTAGTCCTCATTAAGACGTGCTATACATGTAAAGTCAGCACTAGATTTCAAGGACTTAGTGTGAAAAAAGATATAATTTTTATATCAATGACATATTGAAATGATACTATTTTGGATACAGTGGATTAACTAAAATATAATATTAAAATTATTTTTACTTGTTCCTTGTACATTTTTTAATGTGACTACTAGAAAATTTAAAATTACAATGTGGCTCACATTATTTTTCTATTGGACAGTGCTGGGCTGCAATTATGTGGGGGGCTGGGGCCATGGAGAGAGGAACTGTCCAGTAGGAGCCACAGCCACAGAGGAGCTACAGCTGCTGCCAGTAACCTGTCTGAGCTGCCAGCCACCTACTCGAGGCACCACCATCAGTTGCCGTCAAGTCGACTTCAGGTCCAACTCATGGAGACCCCATGTGTGTTAGAGTAGAACTGTGCTCCGTAAGGTTTTCAATGGCTGATTTTTCAGAAGTAGATCACCAGGATTTTCTTCCACAGCATCACTGGGTGGACTCGAACCTTCAATTTTTCAGTTAGTGGCAGAGCGCATTAACCATTTGCACTATCCGGGACTCCCTTTCCTCCTCCTTTCCAATCTTCTGCCAGTGCCTCCCACTGGCCATCCCCAGCATGAAGCCTGGGGAATGCAGCCTACAGGGACTGTGCTCCTGCGATACCAAGCAGAGCTGGGGAAGGGTAAGAAATAGATCAAAGAACAAACAGGCAAATGAATGGCACATGCAGGTGGTATTATTCTCCCCACATTTTACAGATGAGGAAACAGAAACTGCCTAAGGTCACACAGCAAATAAGTGGCAAAGCCAGGATTTATATCCAGGTAGCCTGTCTCTGGAGGCCATACTCCTAATCATTGTTTTTACTGCCTCCTTGTCCTTACACGGGGTCCTGGTGGCACAGTGGTTAAATATTTGGCTACTAACCAAAAGTTGGCAGTTCGAATCCACCAGCTGCTCCTTGGAGATCCTATGGGGCAGTTCTACTCTGTCCCATAGGGTCGCTATGAGTCGGAATCAACTCGACGGCAACAAGTTTGGTTTTGTCCTTAACATGCCCAGCTTCTGACTAGCCCTTGACTGAGGTTCTGAAGATGAATGTTGTCCTGGTGGTCCTGGGCTGTGGCTCCCTGCCTCTGTTAGGATGTATCCAGCTGCTCCAGGCAACTCTCCAATCCAACCCAGCCCAGTGTCTCCATCATCATCCCCTGGCCATTGCCCAAGTTATTTTTTCTCAGGTTTGGTACTGGGGACCACACAAAGCCCAAGTCTTTCCTTTTAGAACTCTAAACCTCAGCTCCTCCTGTTTCCCACAAATCAAAGTTACTGTTTAGAAATTTCTGCAGGGACAGGTTAAAAGCAAAGAGCTCCACCAGCCAACATACAAAGGGCTTTTTTTAAAAAAAAAAAAAAATAGAGATGTTAACATGGTGGTACATTAACTGCTAAACCATTCCCTTCCAACCAGGAGCATTAGCACCACCAACGATTTGAATTCTCTTTCAATAGAGAGACTCAAAACAAGTTCAGAGTTGCAATCCCTTTTTAGTAGTCCTGTTGTAACCAGACAAGCCTCCAGGGTGGGAAGAAGTTAGTCCTTTAACAGGGGCCAGCCCTTAATTACGCCGCTGCCAGGAATGCTGAGGCATGGTCTGCATTCAGCAGTGCTCCGGAAGCCTGGCAGTGGGCTCTTTGTCATCTAATCACCTGGTAAGAACATCATTTTTGCTTAGTCTCTCCAGAGGCCCTGAATGCTCAATGTTTGGAGTAAGTATTGCAGAACAGAGAGGGGATTGTTAATTATTTCATGGGCCTTCTCTTCCAGAGGACAATAGATCAGACTGGACATTTATTGAGTGATGGGGGAGAGGAGGGAGGCGGGTGCAGTGGTTTCAGGTTGGCCTCTGGGTCACAAGGTCAGGTTTCTAAAAGTTATTGTACAGACTGCTGTTGGTAGCTCTGCTTATTAGAGAGAATTAGATCCTTTGTGTTGTTTGTAAAAGCGAGAAAGTCCCGGCCAGACTCTGGCTTAAGTGAAACTTTTATTGCTGTCAGTCACATGGCCTCTCCAGTCTGAACCCTCTGTGGGAGTTCTTCTTGAAAGGCCAACTCCCTCTCCTCATTCATAGATCTGTCCGAGTAGAGCCCAAACACTTCAGAGAGCAGCAAATTCCTGGCCATGGCTATACAGGTGTTTTTCGTGACATGACATGTTTAGACAGTTCTGAAAACCATGGGTTGCAAGAATTGTTAACTCTCCTCACCCTTTATTGCAATTACTTCCTTACTGCTTGCCTTCCCCACTAGATATCAACTTTATGAGAGCAGGGACCACATCGATTTTGTTCACTGCTCTATGCCCAGGGCCAAGCATAGAGCTTGACACATGGCAGAAAATAAATATTTGCTGAATAAAAGTAAACATTGATATAGTGCCTAATATGTGTTCTGCCTAATATTATAGCTGATACATACATATACATGTATGCATATATGTGAAACCATTTGCCGTTGAGTTGATTCCAACTCATGGCAATCCCATGTGTGTGAGCGTAAAACTGTGCTCCATAGGGCTTTCAGTGACTGATTTTTTGGAAGTAGATCACCACGCCTTTCTTCTAAGAAGCCTCTGGGTGAACTTGAACCTCCAACCTTTCAGTTAGCAGCTGAGTGTGTTAACAGTTCACACCACCCAGGGATTCCATATATATGTGTGTTGTGTGTATGTGTGTGTGTGTGTATTCCTTACCAAAACTCTATGGACTAGGTGCAATTATTAATCCCAGTTTACAGATGAGGAAACTGTGGGCCATAGACATTAAGTAACATCCTCAAGATCACACAGCTAGTAAGTGACAGAGCTGGGATTTGAACCCAGGCAGTTAGTCTCCGGTGTCCTGTCCATGTTCTTAGTCACTGTGCCCTATTCCAACGATGGTGTAGGCACCAAGAATGGAAGTGGGGGGAGGGGAGGCTCTCCTCATGTGGAGAGTAGTAAGAAGACAGAAAGGTCACTCCAAGACTTGCTAATATCAAATTGATTTTAAACAAAAAGAACAAGCATCTTCTTCTCCTCAAGTCACTGAGTGAAAGGAGGAGGGTACTAAACACATGAGCAGGCAAAAGCTTGGAATGAGTACTGCGGGACCCTGAGGAGGAAGCCTTGGAGATCATGGAACCAAAGAGAAGAGAAACAGGGCCCTAAAGACAGAAAGGATGGGGAAAAGGAGAAAGATTTGCAGCAGGGAGCGGTGGCCTCTTCACCCACTTTAAGAAGGGACAATCATCTTGGGCAGCTAGGTGGGACACAGAGCATCATAACAAGGCCAAGGGTTGCATCTGCATAATCAGCCTCCCTGGGAGGCTCTGGATGCAAAGAGAGAGACAGCTAGTCACCCAGGCCTGCTCCTAACCCAAGAAACGAGAACTGGACTTTTGTAAAACATCCAGACCAGTCCTGTCTCCCCAGTCACCTTAATAATGAAAGCACTCGTGTCCTTATTACCACATTAACAGAATTCTATTCTGCTGCTGAGGAAAAAAAGAAAACAGATGACGAGACAGCAAGAGGACACTGGCATTCTGGGGAGACGCAGAGACCTAACGAAATGGCCCATATTACTTACTCAGGTGATACTACACATTACACTAACAGTGTTCATTTAGCTCCCAAGTGGCCCATAGGGTACGCACTCAACAACTGTTTTAAAATATTCATTTACTTTAAATCCAGTTATCCGTATTTCCATTTTGATGCACCATATATTCAAGAATGCATTTAAATATTCTATTAAAACGGATTCATTGTCAAATAACATAGAATCTGCCAAAGTAATAGCTAACATTTCAGCACTAAGCCTTCATCACAGCTACGTCAAACCCTTGATACCCCTTTCATTTCTTTCCAATTCTGGCGCCTGTAACCATAGCAACGTACACTGAAACCTTTCAAGCAGAACAGAACTGACAATCACACTAACAGCACAAATACCTGCGCTGAGAAAAAGAGAAGGGCGGCCCAAGTAGGTAGCTGTTGAAATTAAAAGCTAATGACAAGAAAACAGCTGGAAACAAGCACCAGCTCACACTGCTGCCTCTTCTAGCACATGAATGGTATGTAGAGCCCGATTTGATTTATGTTTTATTAGTGACGCTGCCATTGATGAATACTTCATTAGGCATCATCTCAACAAACAAGTGGAGTGGAAAGAAAAAATAAGTTGTTTGGAGGAAAATTCCGGGGCTGCATCTGTTTGCCAAGAATTTGAGCCACGTTTTCTGCTAGTCCATGTAGCGAGAAACAGGAAAGTGAACGCCATTTACTGAATCCCTTCGAAATGTAAACACGTGTCCGTGAACTGCGAAGAATTGTCTGCTATTGAGAAAAGACTCCCATTAGCCAATTAGAGTAATTACATGGATTAAGATTTCTTGTTTTTGGTAGTTTCTTTCTTCTTCTTCTTCTTTTTAATCCCTAATTCTTTCTTGCCAAGGAAAAGAAGGGGTAAACAGCTGATATAGCCAGAGAATTAAAAGGGGGCTAACTAGGGCATTCTCATTTTCAGATCCCAAAATGTAACTGAAATTTTTTGCTTACCTCAACGTAACAATATGTGACGATTTCTGTGCAAGGGAAGGCGTAAAAGGTCACGTTTCCCCCAAGACTTCAATTACAGTAGCTTCTGTCTCCCCTAAAACAGCATTTGGTCTCAGAAAATTGCCTTTAATGGTGCAGGTGTTTGTCAAGAGTATCCATCATATTTAGTCCCAAGCAATCCATATTAATTCACCAGTTTCATTAGTAGCAGCCTTTTCTTCCAGATGACAATGAAAAGTGAATGCAATTTCCAACAGATGTGCTGTTTTTCTATGAATCCAAAAAGGAAAATGAAGCTGACACTGGCGGGAGGTCGGGGCAGGGGGAGATGGTACCCCAGCTCTCTACTGCACACAGTGTGTATCTCTGGAGCATATTCTGAATGGGATCACATGTGTGTCCCCCTCTGGCATTGCAAGGGAGTCTGCGAATGCCCGAGCAGCCATTTATTTGAGCACCATTGCTGCCTACCAAGCAGGCGATTTCCTAACCCAATGCAAATCATGGCCATTATTGCTATTAAGAAAAGTGAACTGCAGTGCCACTGAAAACAACTTTGCCAGATTCAATTTACACAATTTCAGCTGGTCATGTTTCCCTAGCCCTTTGAAAAACCATAATAATGAATTTCTGGATGTTTATGTAAGAGCCCCTACGTACAGGCACACACTATGCCATGTCCCTAGGTCACGTCTCTGAGAGCCTCATGTACCCATGATATAGCCAAGAACTAGAGAATCCAAAAATAAAAACCTGCCTGTTTGCAATTATTTCAAGTATATGTTTAACAAGCAGCGTTCCGTTCCATTCAACAAATATCCATGTTGGACTCTTGACCTATAGTTGTAAGGACACCGAAGGGTCGAGATCTAGTTTCCCACAGCTGCCAGTCTCTGTTTCCAAAGCAAGAAAGACCTGTCTATAAGTTTTGACTTACAAGGCTTCATCTGCTAGTTAGCAGGCCCTCCATTCCATCGCCATTGGTCCCTTGCAGAGGCAGAAGCTGGTGGTTAGCAGTCACCCCCTCTAAAAATTCTCTAGGAGAACCTGCCCTCAAAGAATTACTGTGCCTTGCATAGGGGAAGGTGTAGAGCCTCTGTATATGGGAGGCATGAGTTCTAGCACTTCAGGTTAGGAATGATGACTCTGCCAATAGTTTTTTCTTAGATGAGGAGGGACGTGGGAAGTCATTTAGTCTACTCACTGCATTTTACAAATGATGAAAAGAAAGCTCAGAGATATCAAAGAACTTGAATTCCTTGAACACCAAATTGACCATGTTGCTTCCCAGTTAAAACCTCTTTTCAACTCCAGTGGCCTCCAGGATAAAGACCAAACTCTTTGCCAGGCATTATAAAGCCAGCATAGCTGAGCCTTGCCAATATTTCCAGCTTCTTCTCTTTGCTACCACCATACTCCTCACCCTTTGTGCTCCAGCCACACTGAACATGGATACACATTAGAGTCGTCTGGCACAGTTTGAAACATCCAAATGTCCAGACTGCACCTCAGACTGAGAGATTCTGATTTAATTGATTTAATTTAGGACCTAGACTGATATTTTCTAAAAACTCCCCCAGGTAATTCTAACATGTTGCCGAGGTTGAGCACCACTGGACTAGGTGATCTCAGAGCCCCTTTCTGGAACTTAGATATCATTCCGTGGTGGGGGAAAGGGCATTGTTAGATAAGCTAAATTTGAGTAGAACTTTAAAAGATGGCTAGAATTTCAATAGGTAGATACCAGAAGTAAGAAGCATAGAAGGTCAGGTGTGGTGGTTCAGCTGAGCAGGCAGCGACTTAGGGATGCAGATATTCTCCACTTTACTCCGTTGTATGGGATGATTGGGATGGGTGATAAGCATATGGTATGACTTTAGGTTTTTATCCATTTCTGTTTACACTTTGTCCAATAAATATTACCACTGCTGCCAATATGCTCAAGCACAGATACTGCAAGGAGTAATTGGATATACAGAAACTCCTCTGGATCTGGAAACATAAGTTCTATACATCTTCCTTCTAGAAAACCACTAAGAGAGTCAAGTCCTGAGAAACAAAACCAATAGCAAATAAATCTTCATCTACATGTGGATACAAACACTTTACACTCCTCAGAGGGCAGCTTGGGGAATTCCATATGCATCATTTCAACGAGGGGATATAAGTTTATATAATGCATGACATTTGGTGGTTAATTTCTCATGATTTCAATTTCTCATGACGGCAAATTAGTTGGAATCCAAATTGTATATGCAGCCATTTAGTATCATTGCAATTTAACCTGAAGATATGTTTCAGTCCTGAAGTAGAAGGGAATAAAAAGATCAAAATGTTTGCACCACACATTCATGCTGACAGAGTTAGGATATAAAGGCCAAAAAAATTTAAAAAAATAAATAAAAGCACCAGCATTCTATAGGTAAGGTTTATGAAAGAATCAGTTAAAGGCGTTTGGGTGATTAACTAACAAAGGCTGCAATGTTTGATGAGGCTAAGTGTGAAATGCCAGATAACCAATTGGAAGTAAAATACTCAACCAATCTATTCATTTGTTCGATAAACAATGTGGCACATTGTACTAGGCATTGGTGACACAACAGTAAATTGGATAGACAACATCTTTAGTTTCAGGGTGCTTATAAATCTAATGGAAGAGACAAGAAAGTGGTTAATTACAACAGAATGTGATAAAGGCCAAGTTTGGGAAAAGGAGAGGGTACCGTGGGAGCACAGAGTAGAGCCAGTTAACCTGGATTATGGGAGAGAACCACCACCCCTTGGTCAGTTTTCATACCATGATGGCTTGCATGTTGCTCTGATGCCACCAGTCTATCAAATACCAGCAGGGTCACCCATGGTGGACAGGTTTCAGTGGAGCTTCCAGACTAAAACAGACTAGGAAGAAAGGCCTGCTGACCTACTTCCAAAAATTAGCCATTGAAAACTCTATGGATCACAAAAGACTATTGCCCAAGACAGTGTTGAAAGATGAGCCCCTAGGTTGGAAGGCACTCAAAATGCAGAGGCCACAACAATGGTTTTGACCATATCAATGATCGTGAAAATGACACAGGACTGGGCTACATCTTGTTCTCTTGTACATGGGGTTGCCATGAGTTGGAGCCAACTTGATGGTAACTAACAACAAAAACAACAGCAAACCCCGAGAGTATGGCCCCCAGACACCCTTTTAGCTCAGTGGTGAAGTCACTTCCAAGGTTCACTGTTCAGCTGGGGATTGGACAGCCCCATAAAATAAAATGGGACTAATGAGGCACAGCAGTCCAGGGACAAGGACTAGAAGGCAGGATGGGACAAGAAAGCTGGTGATAGGGAACCCAAGGTTGAGAAGGGACAGTGTTGACCTGTCGTGGGGTTGTTAACCATTGTCATAGGGCAATATGTGTACTAACTGTTTAATGAGAAACTATTTTGTTCTGTAAGCCTTCACCTTAAGTGAGAATAACAGCACAATTCGAAGAGCGTAGTCAATGTCACTGAACTGTGCATATAGAAATTTTTGAAATGGTGTATCTTTGGCTATGTGTATTTTCACCCAAAAAAGAAAAGGTTGAGAAGCTAGAGGGTTAATATGTTGTGGGGTTGTTAACCAATGTCATAAAACAACATGTGTACTTCTGTTTCATGAGAAACTATTTGTTCTGTAAGCCTTCACCTGAAGTACAATAAATAAATAAATATTTTTAAAAAATGCAAGGTAGTTTTGTAACAAGCACTAAAATGCTTTTGAGAATACCATAGGGTTAACAAGTTCACAGAAATTTTGAACAGTAGAGGCAAAATGCTTGATCTTTCCTTTTTTTCATTTTCAGCATCTTTGCTTGAAAAAAAGGAGAAGCATAACTGAATAAACCCTAGAATTAAGATCTCTTTTGAGTGACAATCTCTTTAGTTCTACACAGTTAAGAGAACCCCTATGGGGTTAATAGAAGACTTTGCCTCCTCAGCAGTTACATACTCCATTTAAAACTCTGGGTAACAAATCATTACCAGACCTTCTGGGACATCATTTTTTAACGCCTTTGGAATCTCTTTTTGGAAGCAAAGCATTATCCTGGTATTGCACAGGAAATGGGGTACTCCTAGATCCTGTAGGACATCCAGGGTGACTGTCATGTCTGGGAGCTCACAGTATCATTCCAAGCAATAAGCCAACCTTAGACTATCAGTGCCAAAAAGAACATTCAAAGTCTCCTAGTGCAACCGCCATTACTGTACAGGTAGAAGACCCTCTAGCAGCTTACTCAAGGCCATAACGTCATTCCCAAAGCCGGGACTAGAACTAGGTACCATTTTCATTTGTATGTTATTTTAAAGCAAGGACAAGGAATGATAAAAGAGCTGACATTTAATGAGCGCTTACTATGCCTCAGGCACAATGCTAAGCTCTCTACATATATTGGCCCATTTAAATCACACAGTATCCTGGGGATTGTTGTTGTTGTTAGCTGCTGTTGAGTGGACCCATGACTCATAGCGACCCCATGCACAACAGTCCCTTTGTGATCCATAAGGTTTTCAGTGGCTCACTTTTGGAAGCAGATCACCTGGCCTTTCTTCCAAGGGGTGCATTGGCTGGGAATAGAACCCAGGTCTCCTTCATGGAAGGTGAGAATTCTACCACTACCTTTTCCTTGAAATTAGGATCTATTATTCACAGTTTCCACCATTTCTCTGTCAGTTTTTTGTACTGTGGTGGCTTGTGTGTTGCTGTGATGCTAGAGGCTATGCCACCTGCATTTCAAATACCAGCAGGGTCACCCATGGTGGATAGGTTTCAGCAGAGCTTCCAGAGTTAGACAGACTAGGAAGAAGGACCTGGCAGTCTACTTCTGAAAAAAATTGGCCAGTGAAAAACCTTATGAATAACAGCAGAACATTGTCTGATACAGTGCCAGAAGATGAGCCCCTCAGGTTGGAAGGCACTCAAAATATGACTGGGGAAGCGCTGCCTCCTCAAAGTAGAGTTAACCTTAATGACATGGATGGATTCAAGCTTTTGGGACCTTCATTTGCTAAGATGGTACGACTCAAAATGAGAAAAAACAGCTGCAAACATTCATTAATAATCAGAACATGAAATGTAGGAAGTACGAATCTAGGAAAATTAAAAGTCATCAAAATGAAATGGAATGCATAAAGATCGATATCTTAGGCATTAGCTGAAATGGACTCGTATTGGCAATTTTTAATTGGACAATCATATAGTCTACTACGGCAGGAAGGACAAATAGAAGAAGCATCGCATGTATCAGCAAAAAGAACATTTCAAGATCTATCCTGTAGTATAATGCTATCGGTGATAGAATAATATCCATATGCCTACAAGAAAGACCAGTTAATACGACTATTATTCAAATTTATGTACCAACCACTAAGGTCAAAGATGAAGCAATTGAAGATTTTCACCAGCTTCTGCAGTCTGAAGTTGATTGAACATGCAATCAGGATACATTGATAATTACTGGTGATTGGGATGCAAAAGTTGGAAACAAAGAAGAGGGATCGGTAGTTGGAAAATATGGCCTTGGTGATAGAAAAGACACCAAAGATCGCATGATAGAATTTTGCAAGACCAATGACTTATTACAAATACCTTTTCTCAATAACATAAAGGGTGACTATACACCTAGACCTTGCCAAATGCGATACACAGGAAGTAAATCCACTACATCTGTGGAAAGAGACAATGGAAAAGCTCAATATCATCAGTCAGAATAAGGCCAGGGGCCAACTGCAGAAGAGACCATCAATTGCTCTTATGCAAGTTCAAGTTGAAGCTGAAGAAAATTAAAACAATTCCATGAGAGCCAAAGTATGACCTTGAGTATATCCCACCTGAATTTAGAGACCATCTCAAGAATAGATTTGACACATTGAACATTAATAACCAAAGATCAGATGAGTTGTGGGATAACATCAAGGACATTCATACATGAAGAAAGCAAAAGGTCATTAAAAAGACAGGAAAGAAAGAAAGAGACCATAATGGATGTCAGAAGAGTCTCTAAAACTTGCTCTTGAATGTAGAGCAGCTAAAGCGAAAGGAAGAAATTATGAAGTGAAAGAGCTGAAGAGAAAATTTCAAAGGGCGGGTTGAGAAGGCAAAACAAAATATAATGAAATGTGCAAAGATCTGAAGTTGAAAAAACAAAAAGGAAGAACAAGCTAGGCATTTCTCAAGCTGAAAGAACTGAAGAAAAATTTCAAGCCTCGAGTTGCAAAATTGGAGCCCTGGTGGCACAATGGTTAAGAGCTCGGCTGCTCACTAAAAGGTCAGCAGTTCAAATCCACCAGCCACTCCTTGGAAACTCTATGGGCTGTTCTACTCTGTCCTACAGGGTCACTGTGAGTTGGAGTCAACTAGATGTCAATGGGTTTTTGTTTTGTGGGCAAAATATTGAACAACGCAGGAAGCATTGAAAAGAAGATGGCGGGAACACACAGAGACACTCTACCAAAAAGAATTGGTCCATGTTCAACCATTTCAGGAGCAGCATATGATCAAGAACCAATTGTATTAGAGGAAGAATTCCAAGCTGCACTGAAGGCATTGGTGAAAAGCAAGGCTCCAGGAATTGACGGAATACCGATTGAGATGTTTCAACAAATGGATGCAATGCTGGAGATGCTCACTCGTCTATCTATGCCAAGAAATTTGGAAGACAGCTACCTGGTCAACTGACTGAAACAGATCTGTATTTGTGCCCATTCCAAAGAAAAGTGACCCAACAGAATGCAGAAATTATCAAACAATATGATTAATATCACATGCAAGTAAAATTTTGCTGGAGATCATTCAAAAACAGTTGCAGCAGTACATCAACAGGGAGGTTGGATTCAGAAGAGGACATGGAATAAGGGATATCATTGCTGATGTCAGATGGATCATGGCTGAAAGCAGAGAATACCAGAAAGATGTTT
>NW_004444015.1:10079523-10087721 GCF_000243295.1 Trichechus manatus latirostris
TGTCAGATGGATCATGGCTGAAAGCAGAGAATACCAGAAAGATGTTTACCTGTGTTTTATTGACTATGCAAAGGCATTCTACTGTGTGAATCATGACAAATTATGGATCACATGTTGAAAAATGGGAATTCCAGAACACTTAATTGTTCTCATGAGGAACCTGTACATAGACCAAGATGCAGTGGTTCTAACAGAACAAGGGAATACTGCATGATTTAAAATCAGGAAAGGTGTGTGTCAGGGTTGTATCCTTTCACCATACTTATTCAATCTCTATGCTGAGCAAATAATCTCAGAAACTGGACTATATGAAGAAGAACAGGGCATCAGGATTGGAGGAAGACTCATTAACAACCTGCGATATGCAGATGACACAACCTTGCTTGCTGAAAGTGAAGAGCACTTGAAACACTGCTGAAGATCAAAGACCACAGCCTTCAGTATGGATTACACCTCTACATAAAGAAAACAAAAATCCTCACAACTGGACCAATAAGCAACATCATGATAAACGGAGAAAAGTTTGACATTGTTAAGGATTTCATTTTACTTGGATCCACAATCAACACTCATGGAAGCAGCAAACAAGAAATCAAATGACGTATTAGCACTGGGCAAATCTGCTGCAAAAGACCTCTTTAAAGTGTTGAAAAGCAAAGGTATTACCTTGAGGACTAAAGTGTGCCTGACTCAAGATATGGTATTTTCAGTTGCCTCGTATGCTTGTGAAAGCTGGACAATGAATAAGGAGACCAAAAAATTGATGCCTTTGAATTATGGTGTTGGTGAAGAATATTGAATATACCATGGACTTCCAGAAGAATGAACAAATCTGTCTAGGAAGAAGTACAGCCAGAGTGCTCCTTGGAAGTGAGGATGGTGAAACTTTATCTCAAGTACTTTGGACATGTTATCAGGAGGGACCAGTCTCTAGAGAAGGACATAATTCTTGGTAAGGTAGAGTGTCAGTGAAAAAGAGACACAGTGGCTGCAACAATGGGCGGACTGGGCAATGTTTCGTTCTTTTGTACACTGGGTCACTATCAGCCGGAACCTACTCGACAGCACCTAACAACAACAACAACGTTCACATTTTGCAGATTCAGAAACTGCTGGACAAAGTTCCTTGCTCAGGGCGGCACAACTGGATGGAATCAGAGCCAGAATTCTATTTCAGGCCTATCTGACTGTAAAGCCCATTGCTGTCCCGCTTCTAGAATGAGGTGAAGAACAAGCAAGTACCAAGTGAAGAGAGAGCGAGTGCTCTTAAGTTTCTGGCTGGGTTGTATTTTAAACTTTGCCTATCAGAGCACCTTGCTGAATCTGGAGTCTCATTAGGATCAAAAAGTCTCTCCAAATGTGCTAATCATAATCATGTTTTGTGGTGGAGAATGTTACTTCACTAAGTAGGAAGGTGGCATGAAGCTTGATGATCAGTTTGTTACACAGAGAATTCTGTTTCAAAGACACTTGCTGGAAAGGGCAAATGCCTAAAACTGGTGTGGGCAAAAGGGGATCAAAGGAAAGAAAAGAATTTGAGCCAAGGCCACCCTGGACAATTCCTTAGTCCCTCTGCATGGCACTCAGTTCTCAGTTTCTCCCTATATTTGAGCACTTAGCACATTTCAGTGTAATTGTTCACAAATTTTTCCCTTCTGATAGAACACAATTTCCCTAAAGTGCAAGGACTTGCATTTTCTCCATTGTAGTGCAGCATCTGGCACATAGTGGGTGTCCATAAGAAGGTCTGTGGAACTGACTACATGTTTGTTGAATGAATGTACTGCAATCAAATCTGTAGGGTTTTTAATAGGCCACAATAGAAGCCAACCAAAATGGGGCTTTTGGTAGAATACAAAAACTATGAAAGGTCTAGTTTCTGGGACTATTTTGCTACTTTCAACAATGAACAAGGACGTCCAGTTCAGCTTCTAGAAGTCTCTCAGACTACTCCACATGCAGAGACTAAATATGAGCCCGGTTCATTCTAATCTGAATACTAGGCTTGGCTATGGAGAGTGTGATGGAGGATCTGGAGAGTGAAAGAACATTGTGTGATTAAATGGTCTATTACATGCACAAGATTGGACTTGAATCGAGGGCTGTATAGAAGATGGGAAAAAAGCAGGAACTTTTTTTTTTCTTAAAACTTGACATTGAGGCAATGCGTAATGACTGGTGGGACTTAGCCATTAAAAACAACAAAACCTACCTTGGATAACATGGTGGCATCTGAAGCCACCTCTCAGGCAGAGCAAAGGAGACAAGGATGAGTTGCACTTTGCTTTGTCCCACATTTGCTGGTGGTTTCAAGGCTGCAATGTCCAGTGAAACAGATGCTTTTATACAAAGGGGCAGTCGAGTTCCTCTCCCCACCAACAGCTCCCCACTCATCTCTAGCTCCCAAAGCCTCTTAAAATGGAACCCTAAATCTGCTTCTCCCCAGTTTTGAAGGCTAAGGTGAGGTATGGGAGAGAGGAGGAGTAGGAAGTCCTCTGGCAGCACGGAGTGCTCAGTTGCTGCCTGGAGTATCTCCCTGCTGTCTCCCTGAGCTCATTTGAGAGAGGGGAGAGCTGCATATCATTTATGAGCACATAATACCCCAGCACAGAAAGTCTCCATCAAAAACGTTTTTACCAACATGGTACGAGTCGCATGCTACTCTTAAGTAGATGAATCTGTGATTTACTAAGAAGGAGTTTAAATAAATGGCTAGTTTTCCCATTACAAGATTTTTCAACTATATCCAGATGGAAAAAATAAAGAAGAAAGAAGGAAAATTACCTGGGATCATAGGGCTCCCCCCATCTTGGGTGCTAATATTCTACTGACAAATTATAATGAGGGCTTCTCTGTCCCAGAGTGAGGAATAGGCTCGTTAAAACTCGGGGAACAGAAGAGCAAGCTTTCAACTCCCTTGTTTTTTAAACTTCACTGGTTTTTAGAGATACTAAATGAATTGCCTGACAAAATGATGTTATTGATTTCAAGTGTGTCTGCATTCTTGTGCTTGCATTTGCATTTGAATCTGAGCTACTTAGTGTGTCAGTGGTCGGAAAGAAGAATGGAAACGAGAGTTCTGTGGTGGGCTCCGTAAAGACTGATGTGTTGACTCTTCCACTTAGTCACTGTGGAAATAAGCTTCAAACTAACCTTGGCTTCTTCTTGATCAAAACACATCAATTAACATGGTTTGAACATTGCTTTCTTCTGGGCTAGGAGAAAGAGGGATCCCAAATTTCAAACCATTAAATAAAATGGCTGTTGCACAAATGTAACCCTATTAGGATGCCAGGCAGTAACTCTGGAAGGGTCTATTAATGTACACTCTCAATGATCCAAGCCTGAGCATATATTATGCTGAACCAGTAAATAATCCAAAAATCACTTAGAT
This sequence comes from Trichechus manatus latirostris, assembly GCF_000243295.1. Taxonomy (NCBI): domain Eukaryota; kingdom Metazoa; phylum Chordata; class Mammalia; order Sirenia; family Trichechidae; genus Trichechus; species Trichechus manatus. Next base: position 10,082,918 of record NW_004444015.1, read on the forward strand.
TTGGTTCTGAGAATGCACTATGCGATTTGGATGTGTGTGGCAGGTGTGCCCTCCTAATTACTTTTTCTTATGCTAATATTAGCATGAATTTCTATGCCTCAAGCACATAATTGGTGGCAGAAAGAATGAGAAGTCAAAGGCAACTCTGAAGTTCAGAGTCATTTTTAGGAAGAGAAGTGGCTTAGGGGAGGACAATGTGTCAGACATGTTGATTTTGAGTTGCTACAAGAGGAACAGCCCAGTGAAAATATCCACTTATGGAGGGCTAGGGCTCTATATCTTCCATAGAGGGCCTAGAACTGAATCTTAGGGAAGGCCACAGTGCGGGGTAGCAGCAGGAAACTGAGGAAGATAGCAGAGTAATCACAGAAGGTGTTATCACCGAGATAGGAGGAGAATCAGGCTTCCTCTAGATCCCAGATCTTCAAGGAAGGAAAGGATTTAAAGAAGAGAGTGACCAGTGCTGTGAGAAGCTAGCGAGAGGTCTAGGGGGTAGGGAGTGCTGCAAGACCAGTAGACCAGAGTTTGGAGGTAGTTGTAACTCTAAGAGTACAAGAACAGTAGAGTGCTGAGGAATCAGGTTGCACAGGGGTATGGAGGAAAGGGGAAGAAACAGGCAGTATAGACCACATTTTCCCTCAAAGGGGTCGAGAGAGAATGAGAAAAATAAACTAAATAAACCAGTAACTAATCTAGGGAGTGGGCTCAAGTAAAAAATGTGATTGCTTGCCTGTTTTAAGAGAGAGGAGACCTGTGGTTTGGTTTGATTTGGTTTGGTTTTGTAGGAACTGAAAATAGCTGACAAAAGGAGTGAAAGACCGTGGCGTTAGGAGCACCACGGGGTTAGGGAGCCTCAGAAAAAAAGAAGCACATCCCTCCTCTGAGACTAGTGGGAAGCAAGGAGAGACCAGGTGTGTAGAGAGACAGGCTGAGGAGGTAGAAGAAGGAGCTCATGCCATATCATACAGTAGGAGGTGGGGCAGGATTGCCAGTGTAAAGAACGCAGGGCAGTTTGGAATGGTTAGCAGTAGGCATGTCCTAGGAAATCCAGAATAACCAAATGAAAGGATTCTGGAGTCCCGCTGGAACAAAATAATCACATTTGTATTTGACAGCGTCTGCCCAGGTCAAGCAACATTTTTAGGCCAAGAGTATAATCAAGTTCAAGATCTGGGAGAAATGTTCCAAAAAAGGCAGGTTAGTAGGCATGTTTCAGCATAAGAGGAGGTGCAGGGAATAATCCCAAAGCACCCTTCTTTTTAGGCTCCACAAGATGCTGCTGCTGCTTTGTAGCTGTAGGATGCTGGTGTCAAAAAAAAAAGAAAAACTTCATTTTCTGAATGCATATTGACACTGAGGACTGTCAGACTAAGTTGTTTGTTTTAAAGAAAATATGCAGTTTTAACTAAAGATAGACAAGACACATGAAGAGGCAAACATGCAAAAGAAGAAAGGAAGGAACTTTGGGGACTTGGTATAAGTTATTAAATCACGTTGAGGATTGGATTTTTTCATAATCCCCCTGTCAATGAAACAGCAATCTACAATTTCCTACGGAAGGTAGCATAGGTTATGAGCACATGTTCTCAGCTGCCCCTGCTAGCCCCTAACTAAGCAGTATAGCTTAGGGGTACTAGGCAAGGACTCTGGAGGCCAGGTGTATGTTGTCGAGACCTTAGACAAATTACTTATTTTCTCTGTGCTTTTATTTTCCTCATTTGAAAACCAGGCACAATAAGCAGGTATGTCTCCTTGGCCTGTTGTGAGGAGTAAATGTCTGAGCCCTTATTCATTTAAAACGTAAAATACTTAAAGAGTACTGGCAAAAAGTTAGCCATTGTTATTAATAATTGCTTTTGTCCTGTCTCTTCATTGCTCATGGCTTGTACAACTAGTAACATACTTATAGCATTCTTTCATCTTTATTTGTGGATTTTCCTCATGTTCCTCCTTAGATCGTAAGCTCCTCTACTTCATGGTAGCCAAAGGCTCAGCTCCAGTAGAGTAATGTGACTAGCTGGGGGCTGCAACAGCTGGGGCTGTAAAATCCACTTTTAAGATGGCTTCTTCACTCACACGCATGGTGCCTAGGCTGGGATGGGCTAGAAGATGGGCTCAGCTGGGACTATCCATAGGAAAGGTGACCTGTGTCTTCCACAGCATGCCAGTCTCAGAGTAGTTTGCACGGTGTTAGTTGCAGGTACAACTAACACAGAGACTCAGAGCTCAAAGAGCTAGTGTTCAAGAGAACAAGATGGAGTGGTTTGGCTTTTTCTGAGCAAGCCTTAGAAGTTGTATAGTGTCATCTCTGTCATATAGTATTGATCAAAGCAGCTACAACCCCACCCAGACTTAAGAGGAGGGGATATAGATCCCACCTATCAATGGGAGAAGTGTCAAAGAATTTGGGCCCATTTTGTTTAACCACCACAGCCCCCTCCAACAGCATCTTTTGTTTATAATGCCTTAACATCTCTCATAACTTTCCCCTTCTCTCCATCCCCTCTGCTACTATCCTAGTTCAGACCTCATCTTTTCTTACCTGGGCCACTGCAATTGCTCCCTTAACGGTCTCTCTACCTCCACTCCTATCCTATCTTATCCATTTTCCACAAAGAAGCCAGAATGACTTGTAAAAACATAAATCAGATCCTGTCATTCCCTTCCTTAAAACTCATCAGTATCTTCACAATGCCCTTAGAACAAAGTCCAAACTCCTTACTGCTACTGCCAAGCTCTCCAGTCTCCTCTCTCATCACTTTCTCCCACATTCTCTGCACTCTAGTCACTCTGACCTCTCAATTTTCCTCTCCCAGTCTTCCCCATCTCAGCAAATGGAACCAAAGTGCTATCGAGGTTCTGTCCATTTCTCTCCATCTCCACCACCTAGCCCAGACCTCATCATCTCTTATCTTGACCACAGTAATAGCCTCTTAGTTATTCTCTTTCTAAAACTTGTATCTATGTCACTTCAGCTCCTTTTTCTGAATTTATTCTTTCAGTGAATAAGCCCCCATTTCTCAAATCCAAAACCCTGGGCTTCATCCCTGACTCTGCCCTCTCCCTCACAACTCTCAATCAGGTACTAGTCCTTTAGAACATACATTGTAAAGCATAGCATTTAGAAGAAGATAGTCCTGGGTTCAAGTCCATGTTCTGCTCAATTACTACGTATGTAATTTTGGGCAAGTAACTTAATCTCTCTGAGTACTGTTGTTTATATCTGTAAAATGGAAAGAGTAAATATATATATATTTCACAGGGTTGATGTGACTTTTACAGGAAACAACTCCTGCATCATGACTACCACATAAGGATATCGATAAGAGCACTGTAAAGGTTAGATATTCTTTTTATTAAATTACATTCTTAACCTGGCTTGAGTAAGCAATCTATAAAAATATTTGTGGAATGACTGAGAAACTTAAGAACTGATGGGTATTAAATGATAGTAGAGAGTTAACACTAATTTTGTTAGATGTATAAAGTGAATTATTATTGAGAGCATGTTCTTAAAATTTTAGAGATTCATATGAAAGTACATATGAGTTAAATATCTGTAATTTACTTTATATCACTGCAAGGAAAAACAGGTGATGCATATAGGGCAAAATATTAACAAATGTTAAATTTGGGTGATGAATATATGGGTGTTCATTATACTGTTACCTTTACTTTTCTACATATTTGAAAATTTTCATAAATAAGAGGTAAAATAAAGAAAGCAATAAAAAAGAATAAAGAAATAAACATCAGGAAAAAACATATCCTTTTATAGTAACTCTAGAATTATCCACAAGGACCCCAATGCTTCCTCCTGGATATGAGACCACATGGGCTTCTTCCATCAGGCAATTGCAGCCCCACACCAGAGCATATAGCTTGGTAAGTAGAGCATGGGCTGGATTTCAGGCCCCATTCACCACCTTGGCCTGGAGCCTTTGTGCAGTGAACAACCTACACAAACATATACAGCATCCCTGTTTGTTCCCTGGATCATATTTATGGATGGTCCAAAGCAGACAGTGGCATAATTCTTGCAGAGTCAGGGCAAACAATCCACTGGTACAGCATTCACTCCTTAGCTTATCTTATACCAGTGGTTCTCAACAGGGGGGCCTAGAGTGAGGATGGTATCAGTATCTTGTGGGAAGCTTTTTCAACCTACACACGCTTGCTACCATACCATGGCTCTTGTTCTCAAGATTCTGATATACTTCCCTAGGGGTATCCTTATCCCCAGAATGTCATGTCCCACCAAGGGGCAGACCAGGTCTGAATGGGTGTGACTCTTTAATGGCTTGCCAGTGCTCTTGCAGCTGATTTGGATAGCCATCCCATCACCCTACCCCCATCCCACATATACTCACAACTGCTTGAGAATCACTTAACCACTGATTTCAATGCACAGGAAAAGGTATTGCTTTGAACCATGTTCCATGTACCTACAGTTACACACAAGTACAGACAAGACTTTCTGGAAGACCTTGGTAATATGTAACTTAAATGACCAGGTCAGACCTGACTCGTGAACTCAAACACAAGTGATTATTCTGGTTGATGCCTTGGTTCAGCTTTTGGCCTGAGATATAGAAGGAAAGCAACATCAGTGTAAATATGCTGAGTTTGTGAGTTTTACTGCACTAAAGTATCAATCCATGTGTTATGGATTGAATTGTGTCCCCTAAAAATGTATGTCAACTTGGCTAGTCCATGATTCCCAGTATTGTGTGATTGTCCACCATTTTGTCATCTGATGTGATTTTCCCATGTGTTGTAAATCCTACCTCTATGATGTTAATGA
>NW_004444015.1:10087821-10140497 GCF_000243295.1 Trichechus manatus latirostris
ATTCCCAGTATTGTGTGATTGTCCACCATTTTGTCATCTGATGTGATTTTCCCATGTGTTGTAAATCCTACCTCTATGATGTTAATGAGGTGGGATAAGTGGCAGTTATGTTAATGAGGCAGGACTCAATCTACAAGATTGTGTCTTGAGCCAATCTCTTTTGAGATATAAAAGAGAGAAGCGATCAGAAAGACAGGGGGACCTCATACTACCAAGAAAGCAACACCGGGAGCAGAGTGTGTCGTTTGGACCCGGGGTCCCTGAGCTGAGACACTCTTAGACCAAGGGAAGACTGATGACAAGGACCTTCCCCCAGAGCTGACTGAGAAAGCCTTCCCCTGGAGCTGATGCCCTGAATTCGGACTTCCAGCCTCCTAGATAGTGAGAGAATAAATTTCTGTTTGTTAAAGCCATCCACTTGTGGTATTTGTGTTATAACAGCACTAGTTAACTGAAACACCATGTATCTGGGAGATTAAATCATCCTATTTATAGGGAGGAATACATTTGGGAATTTTTAATACACCATCCTCAGGTTCCTTGAGGAACTGTATTTCAATTATATTCAACCAATATTTCTTGAACATTTATTAAGGGCAAGGCCTGTGCTGGGAAATGTGAGGGATACAAACATTAAAAATAAGCAGTCTCATTCTCTCAAGGAGTTTCAAGACTGATGGGGAAAAAATTGAGTAGGGAAATGATGATAATTCAAAGTATGCAGTGCTTCTCAACCAGGAGAGAAGACATCCTTCTCCCAAGAAGATCTTTTAGAGTCTGGAGAATGGAGGATGCTATTGCTGATGCCATTTGTTATTGTTGTTATGAAGTTTATGATGTTGAACCACACAATAATCTGGGATATTTAGTATAGGATAAGGGCTTTTTAAAATGATACTACCCATCCTTCCAGTTCCATCCCTTGCCCCATGCCAGTTTCGACATATTCCTTTCAAGGGGCACAGCCCCTTCCTTCTCACATTGAGTATCACTTGCTGTTGGTTGTTGCCATCTCATAGTGACCTCGTGTGTGTAGAGTAGTACTGCTCATCAAGTTCTCAAGGCTGTGACCTTTCAGAAGCAGACTGCCAGGCAGGCTGAGGTGCCTCTGGGTGCGTTCAAACAGCCAACCTTTTGGATAGTAGTTGAGTGATTAACCCGCCTGCAACACAGTGATGAAGGTGTTGTTCATGGGAGTGTGCAAACAGTGTGGAGGCAAGATAAAAAGATTAAAATGCACAGACGTGACAAGTGTCTTAAGAGAAATTATGTGGTATAATATGAAGAGCTAGGATATCCTTAAGAAAGCTTTTTGGGTTCCAAAGAGGGAAAGACCATTTATGTTTGGGGATCACAAGAGAGAGATGAGGTTTGGGATAGGCATCAAAGGATCCAGCTAGAAATGGATGTTGAAAGCATCAAAGTAAAAGCAACAGTATAGGCAAAGGCCAAGGGGTGGAAAAGTACAGGTAAAAGTATTCAGACCAAAGCAATAATTGTGTTTAGAGGCAAGTCTGCATGTAGTGTATCATGGGCAACCAGCTGGGGAAAGTAAGTAGGCCTCTCCCTTGACCTCCAGGTAATGATTTCCATCAGACACTGTTCTAGGAATGGCCACTGACTGGTTTCAATCTCAGCTCACTTTTGGATTGAAAGGAAACATGTTTACATTATTAAGCCCCACAGATTTCTCAAGATTTTTTCCCCTTGGCATAAAATTGATATTGATATTGATGTCAGAATTGAGAGGGGCTGTAGAGTGGTCCAGAACATTCTCTGGTGCCAGACTGCCTGGGCTGGAATGATGGCTTCACCACTTACTAGCTGGTGACTTTGGACCCATTATGTAGACTTTCTGGCTTCAGCTTCCCCAACTGTAAAGTGAGTATAATAATAACTGCCTTACATAGTGGCTGGGAGGAATAAGAGACTTAAAACACATAAAGTGCTTAGAAGAGTACTCAGAATAGAAGTGTTAGCTGTTAATAATATAGATGCTATTATTGTTTTTTCCTGTCAAACCACTTCTTTTTCTATGTCTAAGTATCTTCCTTGTGGATACTTCTGTAAGGAAGGCTTAGATGTTTGCCCTTTACTTTCAACAAGCTCCTCTTAGCTTGCAATTACCATCCTACTTTATTAAGGTTGCTTCCTATGTATATTTTTATGCTTCACCTTCCAATTGAACTGCTTCTCAATGCAAAAATATGTCTTTCGTTAAACATAATATTTTCTTTCATTCATGTTGCTTGAACTTCTGTGACCCTACCAAATAGATTTCCCACAAATTTCTTATCCTGGTATTTCTTTTAAGGGGGCACTCTCAAGAACATACCTGCTTTCCATTTCTACCTGCAAATAGCAAAACAATATCAACTGGCAGAAATAATTACCCACTTGTGAAAGAAAGTGTTATTTCTTTCTCCTGCAATGCAGTGCAATAGAAATGCCACTCTGAGTCAGGTTATGTTAAGTAGCTTTGTGTCACATGACACAGTGTGAACTGACACATGCTGTGCTTCTGGATTAGATCTGGGGTCACAAATCTAAAGAAACACTTTTGTACAGAGGCAAGTACTAGTGGCTGTAAGTAACAAACCTGCTATTCATATTTTGTTCCGTGTTCGATTTTTTTCTTTTGCTGTGTTAGGGCAATAAGGGTATTGAAACTGTGTAATTTAACCCACATCCCTAATGTTAGTTGTTAGCTGTACTGAGTACCTTGCTTCCTGTCTTTGCACGAGAGTGGGGATAAGACCTCCAGAGTAAGAGACTGAGGTCTGGGAGGCTCATTCTGTCTTTGCCACTGACTAGCTCGCATAGGACCTGAGGCTAGTTCCTTTCTCATTCTGGGCCTCAGTGTCTCCACTTGCAAAATCACGGTGATAGACTAAATGATCTCAAAATTTCACTCAGCTCTAAAATACCAAGAGATTCTCAAGCGCTGTGACAATACAGTGTAGGTGTCCGTAAGTGCCTAGAGGCCAGCTACCTCTGGTTTCCCCCCTTGGCATTTTAGCTTTCTACCTGAAGTCTCTGCTTTTTGTGTTTTTAATTCTGCTTTAGCTCCTCATGCAGCTTTACTGACAGCATTAGAATTAGCTAAGTATCATATACTGGTCCCAATGATATACATAATGACTTCCAAAAAAAAAAAAAAAAACCACAACAAAACAAAAAACCAGAAAGTTTTTTCACAAGGTAAGTCATGAGGAGCTTCAGCAAGGCCCTGACGTGAGGACCAAAGACAAATACAAATAATTGATTGAGGTTTTTCTGTGTGATGAACCCATTTTCAGTTATATGTGAAATGTAATTATCCTACCTTTTTGCAGTGGACAAAAGGTTCTGGATGTTATATGCAAATGCAGGTACTTGAAAATATTCATCTGTAATGACACAGAATTTGACTGGCAGGAAAGAGAACAAAGGGGCAGAAGAGATCTGGGGTCAGAAAGACGGCTCTGGGATAGGATCATGAACACTCCTTCCTCGGCCTTATTTCCCTCACACACCACCCCATGGGGACTAGCAGATGTCCAGACAGAGATGTTGCAAGTACAATTAGAACCTTTTTTAAAAGTATCTGATTAGGAAGAAGGAGTGTCTGAAAGGATTAAAACTCAGCCTGGAAAATCAGAAAAGGTAATAGAACCTGTCCCAGGCTAGGCATGTGCAAGGAGTATGGGATTCCGGAGAGAAAGCGACCAGCAGGGGTGAGTGTATGTAGAAGGGGAGGGAAGTCAGGCAGATGGATATGGAGACAGTCATTGGAAAGGACCTGGCTTTTTCTTTCCACCAGTAGCTGAGGAAAACAGGGACTGAGAAGCAGATGTTGTTTCAATCCAGCCGTAGCAAACTGGGCTCTGATAGCACAGGGTGGTGAGTGGCAGGTGTATCCATCTATATATTTGGGGTTGAGGCCAGCACTGAAGTACAGTTATTTTGTAAATGGCTGGAAGGCATGAGGGTTATGGACCACTGGTCAAGGGGAGGTGGTAGCATTCAGGAGAATGTCTTTAATATCTTGGGTGGCGGCAATGAACAAGTTTGGCAGAAAATGTCCTGGTAAATAGATTTCCTTAGTACATTGACGGCAACGTCCTTGACAAATTTAGAAAAAGTTAGGGATACTAGCAGAGAGAATTTTTTTTTTATTTTGGTGATAATATACACAGCAAAATATACACCAATTCAACAATTTCTACATGTATAATTCAGTGACATTGACTACATTCTTCAAGTTGTACAACCATTCTCGCTGTCCTTTTCCCGATCATTCTACCACCATTAACATAAACTCACTGCCCCTAAGCAAAAACTCCCCCTTTCCCCCTCCCTCCCACCTCTGGTAACCATTAATAACTTTTGAATTCTATATCTTGCTTATTTCATATAAGTGAGATCATACCATATATATCCTTTTGTGACTGACTTATTTTGCTCAGCATAACTTTTTCAAGGTTCATCCACCCCAGCACTTTTTTTTTTTTTACAGAAATCTATTGAAGTTTATTGAATATACAGTTTGCAAACTGGGGAACAATCTGACTGGTTTAAAGATAACTTCCAGGAATAGTTTTGATTTAAGGTTTAAGGTTTAAAGTTTACCTCAGGGCAATGGTTTCGGGGGTCATCTAGCCTCAATGGATTTCACGTTTTTCTCTCTTTTGATCAGGATTCTGCTATAGAACCTTTGATCAAAACATTCAGTAATGGTAGCCAGGTACCATCCAGTTCTTCTGGTCTCATGCCAAAGAGGCAGTTGTTCATGGAGACAGTTAGATACACTGTCCAATTCCTCCTCTGATTCCTGACTCTTTCTTCTTCGCTGCTCCAGACAAATAGAGACCAATTTTCGCACCTTGGAAGGCTGCTCACAAGATTTTAAGACCCCAGGCACTACACAATGAACAAGGAGGTAGAACAGAAACACTGAAAACAGTATTAGGCCAATTGACTGGAATGTCCCATGAAACCATGACCCTAAACTTCCAAACCAAGAAAATAAATCCCATGAGGTGTTTGGTTGTACATAAGCAGCATCAGCAGCTGTTCTTTTTTTTAATTGTTGTAAAAATTTATATACAACACAACATTTGTTAACTCAACGTTCTTCAGGTGTATACCTTAGAGATATCAATTATATTAATCATGTTGTATAACCACAGAGAGAATTTTTTGGAGAACTTGTTGTTTCTTTTTCTGGGGTGATGGGTGTGGTAAGCTTTAGAGAGCTTGACGTCTCCAGAGCCAAGCAAAGAAGGCCAGAGGGACTGAGACTTGGGTGCTCTCTGCACTGTTGTGGGCAGCAGACTAGAGAGAAGAGAGGAGCAGGTATCAAAAAAGAAGTCTCTTCCCTTTAGAAGGCATTAAGGTACACAAAAGGGTCAGACCCCTCAGCTCTCACCATTTGGAATTCATTTGGGGTGACTTTATCACAGAATCTTGGCCTTTTTCTCCTTTGAAAATTTTGCAAAGTTTACATGTTTCCTGGAGGAAAGTCGTTATGTACATACTTTGAAATATCTTTTTAAAACTTACATACACACACACGCCACTACCAACACACACACACACAGAGAGAGAGAGTCCCTGGGGTGTCAGGCATGAGCAAGAATACTTGAAATACTTTAGATAAATTCTCTCTTTTCTTTCATCCCTCCCTTCTTCCCCTCATCCTCTTCATGATTAATTAGATGAAGGGCTTCTTTGTGCAAGTTCCTGACTGGGTAGCCCTGTACGAAATGAGTGCCGCTATAGTTTTACTTCCCTAAATATTCATGGAACTGTGGCTATAGGTGAGCCGGGAATGTAGACGTTCTGTACACTGGGGAAAATGCTGCCCAGTTCACTAATGGTAAAAGAGCCCAGGTACTTCTAGTAATGAAATATGAATTTGTCACTCCTTCACATCAAAGGACTGGCGTGTTATCCGTGATGAAAAAGAACAGTGATTTTATTTTTACAAAGATTTATTTTCAAAAGTAAAATAGAAGCTAGTCTTTTTGGTAACATAACTCCATCAATGTGCAGTGGAGAGAAACTTCAATAATCCAAGAGCGACTTGACTGGACAGGCAATGTTGTGACTTAAAGAAATATTCATTTCAAAGAAATATTGAAAGAGGAAATAATCTAGCCTTCCAACCCATGGCTCTCACCACTGCAGATTAGAAATGATGCAAACCACATAGAAGAAAAAGAAAACTAGGTTGCAATAATTTTTTTTTGTACCTAAATCCTTCTGGAAGGTGTAGGGCAGATCTTAACTATACAACCTGCCCAGGTTCTCCAACTGTTCCGTCACTTTTTGTCATTTTCACCACTCTCTCCACAATTATTAAATATATTATCACTGCATTTGCCACAGATGTCTTGCTTTTAAGGATTTCATTTTAAAAGCTGAAGTACCCAAGTGTTTACTTTTGGTAATACAGCATATTCTAATGGTGCTCTTTCACTAATGCTGCAGCCACCTCATGCCCGATTTCCATTATGAGTCATTATTTCAAGATGTGTAACTTGGCTACAGAAAATTGCTCTATAAAGACACCTGAACAGCAAGTTCTCATATGAGCAAGGAAATTTTAAGATGATGAAATGTTTAAAAAAAAAAAAAAAAAAAAACAGGGAGGGGGTAATAAATAGTCTTTAATAGTTTAGACTACCTTTCTGAGCTCTTAAAAGTTGAAAATTAGTTGTTGAGGTTTTGCTGTTGGGTTTTTTTCCTCTTTTTTTTTTTTTTTACTTTTTGGAAATAAAAGACAACCTATTAGGCCTCCATCTAGAGCAGACTTGTTTCTAACTTCTTTGCCCTATAAATAAGGCTATAAAGAGGTGAGAATCAGCTCCAGATTTCTTGTACCTTTCCTTCCTAGGGTCATGAATACTGTTATTTTCATTTGCTTGAGAAAAAAATACAGTGCTGTTTGTAGTCATTAAAATAACCATTGTTTAAGGATAGTCTCATTAATGCTCACTTCTTAAAACTCTATCCTTGGGGCATCAATGTGGTGAAAAGAGCATGAGCTTTGGAGTGAAATAGCACAACATTCAAATCCTGGGTCTACCAAGCTCTGTGAAGCTTGATAAACCACTGAAGGACTAGAGCCTCAGTTTTCCCAGGCTTAAAATAGGGACAAAAAGGATGTAAGGATTAAATGAGATAAGGCACACAAAAGCACTTTGCACAGTGTTAGGTGCTCAATATATAATAACTAAAGTGATGATGGCGGTGGCCATGACTTCTTTCCTTGGGAGAAAAACTACAGGATCTCATCTGAGCCAACGAAGTGCGTAAGCAGAATGCGTGCATTCACGAAAGACAAGGCTCATTAATCCCATTCCATGAACTTCCAGTTAATCGTTGGGAAACACACACAAATTTAAACTTCCATCCTTCTGAGTCCCAAGGAAGATGCAGCAAAGAAGCGTTTCTGAAAGTGGTAAAAGGGAATTAAGAAATCACAATCAATGGAAAATACAGCCTGACTTATTTCCCAGTCTGCGGTGCTAATACAAACTCTAAATTTACCGAAGTACCTAGAGGAAAGCCCTCAGATAAGCACTAGGAGACTTTTCAGTGGCTTTAAGGTGTTATGAGGATAGAATCTCACAGGGTAAAGCTATTGAGAAACTCCTGTGTTATTCCAATCCCCATCATCAGAAATCAGAGGAATTTTCTAACTTGTTTAACCCAGGCTTGAGTGATATAGAGGATGAGATTGCAGATTCCACTACTGTGCTGCAAGACCTTGGCACCGAAGAGTAAGCTAATGATGTGTTCCTGAGTTAATCCAACCAAATGTCTTGGAGTTAAGTCATATTCTTGTCATCTTGTGGATGTGTGTTGATACAGTTCACCATGTATTCCATGTACATGTTTAACACAATCCATCCCATTCAGCCAGCAACACTAAAATAATGTATTCTTGACAGTGACTCGGGTTGGGGTGTTGCATTTGCAAGCAAAACACACTCTACTTCCTCAATATTGGCTGCTTTAGTGGAAGCCCTTACAGCTGACAACACAGCAGAGAACTTCATAAAGAAAGTCTCATGATAGCTGTTATTTATTATGCAAATGCAGCCTGCCATGGCAACATTGCATCCAGGAGTTTGCTTTATTTGCACTAGGACATGGCCTGCATATTCAAATGAAGGCAGCCGTACATTATGCCTACACACTACAAAGATTTTGTTTTCCTTGACACTTACAGGAGAACAAACTGCAATTAATATAGCCTGTTTAAGCAGACAGCACCCAATTAGTTATCATCCATTTTCAGATTGGGATGCTAGACAAAAAACATGGAGCTGGGCTCCTTATTCAAAAGGAAAATACATCCAAACTACAGGTTTTCAAAGACACATTTAACTCACAATGGCAAGGATACTCACTTAGCCTTTAATGTGAAATGGAGTGTTAATTTTTCTCTGTCACCTCTTAATTGCTTCCTTATTATACTGTTCAAGCAGTTAATTGCTAGACTGAGTGAAAGAGTGTTTTCAGGGGAAAGGAAATGCCACAGCATGAAAGAAAAAAAAATAAAAGCAGTTCACTAGCATAATTGGGTCTGATATAACATTAGCTATGGTATTCCTTTTAATGGTATCTACAAAAATTAATAGGCAAAACCAAATTATTAGTGATTGGGAAACCAGAAAAAGAATAAGTCAGCCAGCATGCCTGCATGTAACTTGCATTGCTGTCATTACAAGCAAGCAAGTGGACTCTTCCACGCCATCCACATTTGGCCCAGATGCAGGCTGCCTTCCTCATGTGTGGTGCAGATGAGGACATCTCCTCAACAAGCCAGTTATTCCTAGTGCAGAAGCCGGGTCCAAATAGCCTTATGGACACTTGCTTGCTGCCTTCTCAGGATCAACTCATTAGAGTATAACGGGGGCGGAGGGAAGCTAAAAGCAGTTGGGTCTTATGCTTCTCAATTCTTTGGAGTTACCGCCCTTCAATCCTCTTTGGCCCTTAGAGAAATTGGCCCTTCCTTTCAGTACCATCAAAAATGGGAGTTGACACTTTCAAAGCTTGATTGTGCTTCTTCAGCAAAGAAATGGATAGTCAGAATACAAGGCAAGAATTACAGACATTTATCTAAACAACAAAACATAGATCACTGGCTTTAATGAGGATGTTTGCATGCCAGTGTTAGGGAATTCATAATAACTATTATTTTCTACATCCTCTAATTTTATTAGAGCATAGCAATTATTAATGAAGAAAGACGGTAAAGAAAACGCTTGAAGAGTGAGGTTAGAAGAAAGATTTTTATTTGTATTGCATTTTAACTATGATCAAAAGAAATAACTTTGTTGTATCTTGAATTTCAAGGAGCCCTGGTGGTGCACTGGTTAAGTGCTCATCTGCTAACCGAAAGGTCATCGGTTCTAACCCACTGGCCACTCTGTGGGAGAAAGATGTGGCAGTCTGCTTCCATAAAGATTACAGCCTTGGAAACCCTATGGGACAGTTCTACTCTGTCCTGTTGGGTTGCTATGAGTTGGAATTGACTCTACTGCAGTGGGTTTGTTTCTTCTGTTTGTTTTTTTGGTTTACCTTGAATTTCACTTCCCAGTGAAAAACAGGAAAAAAATGTAAACCTTTTACTGAATTGTGTTCATTCAAGTTTGCTCGATGATTAACTCATTAATATTGCTCTATCTGCTGTTCCTATTTGTTTACTGTCTGTCTGCTGATCTTGCCCTGGTTTTGTATATAGGAAGACAGGGGTGGATTTTCCTTTTATGAGTGGAACAGTAATCTGAAACTGTTTCAAGTACCCACATCCAAAAATACAGAAGTAGAGAAAAATCATCACCTCGAAGTGGAAAATGCTCAATTATAACATACTGAACAATTAAGCAAGTAAATGAAATATTCACTATGAAGCATCACAGAGAAAACCCTCTAGGCATTGCAGTCTTCCACATATGGCTACAGGGCAAATGATCTGGAGCAGGACTTCTTAACATAGGATCCTTTCATGGGAATCAGGGGTCCATAAACTCCCTAAAATGTTACATCACAATTCTATGTGTATGAGTCTCTGCACATTTTTATCAGAGAGGATCTGTAGCTTTTGTATTCATTTTCTATGCTACGTAACAAATTACCACAAATCCAGCCGCTTAAAACAATACATCCATTTATTGTCTCAGTTTATGTGGCTCAAGAGTCTGGGTAATGCTTAGCTGGGTCCTTTGTAAGATTACCATCAAGGTGTCAGCCAGGGCTCCGTTCTTATCTTCAGGCTTGACTAGGGATGGTCCGCTTCCAAGTTCACTCTGGTTGTTGGTAGAATGTATGTCCTTGCAATTGTACAACTCACGGCAGGTTACTGCTTCAAAGCCAGCAAGGAGAGCAAGATTCTAGAGTGAGTCTGCTAGCAAAAGGGAGTCTTAGGTAAGACAGCATAATCACGAGAGTGATATCTTTTCATTTTTGCCATATTTTATTGGTTATAGGCAAGACACAGGTCCTGCCCACACTCAGCGGGAGGGGATTACACAAGAGCATGAACACTAGGAGGCAGGTATCATAAGTGTCACCTTAAAATCAGCCCACCATAGCTTTCATCAGATTTTCAAAGGAATCTATAATTTTTTTAAAAAGTTATAAATGACTGGTCTGGTCTACAGGGTATAAGTGTATTCATTATCATTGCTGAGTAACAAATTTCTACAAAACAATAATCATCTATTATCTCTCATGGTTTCTGTGGGTCAAGAATTCAGACAGAGCACAGTGTGGACCACTTTTCTCTGCTCCACAATGTCTGAGGTCTCAGCTAGAAGCCTTAGCGGCTGGGAGCTGGAGTCATCTGAAGGCTCATCACATGTCTGATGGTTGATGCTGGCTATCGGCTAGGGGCCTTGGTTCCTCTCCATATGTTTCTCCATGTGCACTCTGCATGGGCTAGTTTGGGCTTCCTCACAGCATGGTGACTGGGTTCTACAGGCCATCATCCCAAGGAAGAGATAGACAGCAAGAGCCAGGTGGAAGCCATATTGTATTTTC
Source organism: Trichechus manatus latirostris (assembly GCF_000243295.1). Classification (NCBI taxonomy): domain Eukaryota; kingdom Metazoa; phylum Chordata; class Mammalia; order Sirenia; family Trichechidae; genus Trichechus; species Trichechus manatus. Next base: position 10,098,859 of record NW_004444015.1, read on the forward strand.
TGACCTAGCCTGAATTCACATATCTTCACTTCTACTGGGTGAGGCAGTTACAAAGTTTCACTCAGTTGCAAAGTAGTAAAACACAGACTCCACCCCTCACTGGGTGGAGTGTCAACCACACAGCAAAGAGCATGCCAAGTGGGATAAATATGTTGGTGGGGCCATCCTGGAAATTACAATCTGATACAACAAGTGAATGTAGGCCTTCAACAAATGTTTACTTGGTGCCTACGCTTTGCATAGGTGACTAATCTAGTCCTTCACCAAATATTTATTGAGTGGTAACATTTTGTGTAGGTCACTGATGCGTGATGCTATATCTGTACTTCAAAGTTTCATTACTCCAATCAAATTGTCCCTTGCAACTTGCTAAACAAATCTATCCTAACAAAATAGCCCCCTTAAAGACTGAAATGTTATTCCTCTGCAGTCATCCCACCATCTTATAGATACACATATCCATCAAAACTTCCTCCTCCAACCCTGAGACTTAAAGCATCTTGGAGAAATCCCAGCACTGAATGGAAATTCATGACTTGCAACTGAGAACCCCATAGTCACAGAAACATGCCCTTTTCACAGGGCCCTTCACCTTTAACAGACAGAGACTCTAGCCTCAAAAATTGTCTTCGTTTTACAGTAGAAATGCTCCATGAAGTGTTCTCTGCATTTTATAAACGCAGTTAACTAACAAATCATATGATTATTTACTCATTCATTACTTTGTTTATTCAACATGTGTTTATTGAATACCTACGATGTGTTAGGGACTATTCTAGGCACTGGGATTACAATATTGAACAAGACAGACATTGTTCCTGCTGTCACAGAACTCTCAGTCCAGTGGAGGAAACTAAAAACTAGACAAGCAATTACAATACACTGTGATAAATGCTATGATGAGGCTAAATATAGAATGATATGGACTTGAGGGTCAGGAAACGCTTCCTGGAGGAAGTGACAGTTAACTTCAAATCCAAACTATATGTTCCTAAAGGCAAATACTCCCTACAGTACAATACAGGCCCGTCCTAGTGGCTAAATGAAGCCTTGGTTGTAGGATGAATCCTATCACTCTCTTCTTCTAAAACCTTCAGTAGTGTCCAGCTATCTTTGTAGGACTTTTAGAGTCTCCTTTGACTTGGAATTGCCCTCCTTTACCTGCCTTATCCATCACTACACCCTTCCACCCACTCTGCACTCCCACCATTCCTAAAATGTGATGCACTTTTAGACTGCTACACCTTTGCCTGCTCTGTTCCTGTAGTATGGCGTGCCCTTTCTACTTTATTACATATATATTTTTGCCTGTCCTATCTTAATCATTCCAAAAAGATTAGTTCAAATGTTGTCTTCTACCTGAAGCCTTTCTTGACCAAGTTCAGCCTAGCTGGAGTTAATTGCATCTTTCCCTGGTGCCCACGGCACTCAGCTTATGCCACTTGTTTCACTTTGTCCAGCATTATAATTGCTTTTGTACGTGTCTTCCTCAAGCCTTATTTATTTATTTAATCTCTTGTCAACAAGCACTTATCAATCATCGGTATATATTCTGAGTACTTTGCTATATGCTGGAATACAGTGTAGAAAAAATAGACAAGGTTCCTGCTCTTAGGAAACTATCTCACTGCTCTTAGCACAGTAGTGTCTAACGTAGATGTCCAATGTGTGTTGGGTACATGAATAAATGAATGGATATGAGGATGAGTGGTTTGAAATTTTGTTATAGCTCCCTCTATATATCACAGAAGGGAGCCCTGGTTGCACAGTGGTTAAAGCACTCGGCTGCTAACCAAAAACAGTTCGAACCTACCAACCACTCCGAGGGAGAAAGACGTAGCAGTCTGCTTCCATAAAGATTACAGCCTTCAAAACCCTATGGGGCAGTTCTACTCTGTCCTATAGGGTCGTTATGAGTAGAATCGACTAGATAGCAGTGGGTTTGGGTTTATATATCACAGAAAACCTATGATTTGAAACCAAGAATGCATGTTACTTCTTAGATGGATCAATTGGTCCAAATCCAAAGGAGCCCAAGTTGAGTTGTTTCAAAGTGTCTAGTGATCATCATTTTAATGAAGTAACTACACTGTCCTACATGAGTCAAAAGATTATATTATTCATAGGAGTAGTTTCATTCACCTTAGCACGTTGTATCATGACTGGACTATAGTTTTTCTAGGCAAGTAGCACATAAACATACTAGTGCAGGATGAGATTCCTGGATGGACTGCCCATTGATTTTCTTCCCCTCAGTTAATAAGGCCAAGGACCATTTGTCTTAGTGTTCATTTCATATTGTCTTCATTTTCGCAACAAGTTTTTCCTGTATTCCTACTCTGTGGCATGCACTGTGTTAGGAACAGCCTTAAATAAACTGCCTCCAGAGACTGACTAGGAGAACCAAGAAACCAAAGTTATTCTATCAAACTGACTGAGAGACAATAGAAACAGTGCTTTTCTCCCACAAAATAATTGAAAAATCTACCCTCATATTTTGATAAAGCCTCTCCCAGTGCTCCCCCTTTCTGCATTGACTTTGGCCTATGAGTGTGGTGTTCTGCCAAATGGGTGGAACCAGGACAGGAAAGTTAATAAGCAAGCATGTAGAAGTCAAGTTCACCTAGAAAACAAAGCTTCCTTCAATATGCCGCACTGTGTGTCCTGCCACCAGCCACCCCTTCCATAGACACATACCTCTGAGTTTAACACCCTGAAAAGATCCCCTATACTTCCATTGACAAATGGTATCCTTCTAATTTTCAGAGATTGAAACCACTCTGCATTTCCGACACAAAAGGCAGTGTGACAATGGCAGCTAATGGATAACCCATTGTGTTAGGCAAGCACATTGCCCCAAAGCACACTGTCATTACAGATCTCTTCCAAGTCTCATCCTGACCCCTAGTCAAGGTTTTTAAAATTAACAGTCCTTTTAACTACTTCATTTCTGATTATCGTATCCAAACCAACCAGCTATTAAGGCCTGACACTTCACTCATTAGGAAAGGTGTTCTCTGAGCTGTTATGCAAGGCTTTGATAATGCAGCCAGTCACCCATTCTATCACTTGTCCTTTCAGTCAGTCGGTTGATTGAGCTGTTAATACTGCTCTTAAAAAAAGAGAAAAATCAGTGATATTTACAGTGCCATTAGCCAACAGGTTGGAATTCTGTAGTGCATTCGGTAGGTTCCCCAGCCTTGCAGGATTTTCTGCATTTCTAGAAAATGTGTTCCTGCAGTCAAATTGGTTTAATAAGCTAATGAATACCATCTGAACCACCATCCTTGTGATTTATTTCTAGCTTCACCATGAGATGGTGAGGCTAACTGAATAAAGAACCACAAGAAAAATCTGTGCCTGTGGAATTAGTATTTGGGGAAGAAACTCTGGCTATTGGCTATTAACCAGGCACTTGGAACAGAGAATGGAGAATAGAGGCAAAGGGCTTCCTAGTATATTTCCATTCTTCCAGAGAGGATCTTTATTAAGAATCGCCCCCAAAACCATGGATTGTGTTTGCCTAGTTTGTCAAAGGGACTTGCTTATCAGCATTGCTGAGAAGCACCTGAAGGATACCATTTTTTTCAGAATGTTCAACCAATTAAAATTGGAGTGGGCAGGGGTTAGAATAATAATGACAACAACAATAAAAATAGCACATGCTTAAAGCATCACACAGCACTGAGATTTCATTTTGGGTGAAGAAGAGTTACAGTTCCATAACAAGCTCACACTCACCGCTTGCCCTCTCCTCTCTCCCCTCATTAAACTCAGCTCACTCCATCATGGTAGTTTGAAATGTGTCTTCCTCTATCATATAGTTTTAAGCCCCTTTGAGGGCAGATGTCTTCTTTATCTCAGTGTCCTCTCTCTGCTACACTGTCTACTGTGGTGCTTTACACTCAGTAACTGCTCATTAAATCAGTTTGTTTGTGTTTAACATTACCAAAAGGCAGACTAAACTGGATGGGATAATAGAGGCATGAGCAAAGACCCCAGGGACCATGGAAGAGGGAATAATGCTCAAAAGAATCTATAATGAGAGTAAGGTGGGACAAAACAAAAATCTCTTATAAAGCTGGACACAATGTGAAGGTTGTTATTGTTGTTGTTAGGTGCCATCCAATTGGTTTCGATTCATAGTGACCCCACATAAAACAGAATGAAATACTGCCTGGTCCTGCGCCATCCTCACAATTGTTGCTATGCTAGAGCCCATCATTTGCAGCCACTGTGTCAGTCCATCTCTTTGAGTCTTCCTCTTTTTCAATGACTCTCTACCAAGCATGGTGTCCTTCTTCAGGGATTGGTCCCTCCTGATAACATGTCCAAAGTACATGAGACTAAGTCTCGCCATCCTTGCTTCTAAGGAGCACTCTGGCTATACTTCTTCCAAGACAGACTTGTTCATTCTTCTGGCAGTCCATGGTATATTCAATATTCTTTGCCAACACCATAATTCAAAGGCATTAATTCTTCTTCAGTCTGTCTTATTCATTGTCCAGCTTTTGCATGCATATGAGGCAATTGAACATACCATCGCCTGAGTCAGGCGCACCTTAGTTCTCAAAGTGACATCTTTGCTTCTTAACACTTTAAAGAGGTATTTTGCAGCAGATTTGCCCAATGCAATGTGTCTTTTGATTTCTTGACTGCTGCTTCCTTGGGTGTTGATTGTGGATACAAGTAAAATGAAATCTTTGAAAACTTCAATCTTTTCTCTGTTTATCATGATGCTGCTTATTGGTCCAGTTGTGAGGATTTTTGTTTACTTTATGTTGAAGTGTAATCCATACTGAAGGCTGTCGTCTTTGATCTTCATCAGTAAGTGCTTCAAGTCCTCTTCACTTTCAGCAAGCAAGGTTGTGACATCTGCATATCTCAGGTTGTTAGTGAGCCTTCATCCAATCCTAATGCCTTATTCATATAGTCCAGTTTCTTGGATTATTTGTTCAGCATACGGATTGAATAGGTATGGTGAAAGGATACAACCCTGACACACGCCTTTCCTGACTTTAAACCACGCAGTATCCCCTTGTTCTATTTGAATGACTGCCTCTGGGTCTATGTACAGGTTCCTCATGAGCACAATTAAGTGTTCTGAAATTCCCATTCTTTTCAATGTTATCCATTATTTGTTATGATCCACACAGTTGAATGCCTTTGCATAGTCCATAAAACACAGGTAAACATCTTTCTGGTATTCTCTGCTTTCAGCCAAGATCCATCTGACATCAGCCATGTTCCACATTCTCTTCTGAATCCAGCTTGAATTTCTGGCAGTTCCCTGTTGATGTACTGCTGCAACCGTTTTTGAATTTTCAGCAAAATTTTACTTGCATGTGATATTAATGATATTGTTCAATAATTTCCGCATTCTGTTGTGTCACCTTTCCTGGGAATGGGCACAAATATGGATCTGTTCCAGTCAGTTGGCCAGGAAGCTCTCTTCCAAATTTCTTGGCCTAGACGAGTGAGAACCTCCAGTGCTACATCTATTTGTTGAAACATCTCAGTTGGCATTCAGTCAATTCCTGGAGCCTTGTTTTCACCAATGCCTTATGTGCAGCCTAGATTTCTTCCTTCAATACCATTGGTTCTTGATCATATGCTACCTCTTAAAATGGCTGAATGTTGACCAATTCTTTTTGGTACAGTGACTTTGTGTATTCCTTCCATCTTCTTTTGATACTTCCTGCGGAATTGAATATCTTGCCCATAGAATCCTTCAATATTGCAACTCAAGGCTTGAATTTTTTCTTCAGTTCTTTCAGCATGAGAAATGCTGAGTGTGTTCTTCCCTTTTGGTTTTCTAACTCTAGGTCTTTGCGCATTTCATTATAATACTTTATCTTCTTGAGCTGCCCTTTGAAATCTTCTGTTCAGCTCTTTTACTTTGGTATTTCTTCCATTTGCTTTTGCTTCTCTACATTCAAGAGCAAGTTTCAGAGTTTCTTCTGACATCCACTTGGTCTTTTCTTTCTTTCTCGTCTTTTTAAAGACCTTTTGCTTTCTTCATGTCTTTGATGTCATTCCACAACTCATCTGGTGTTCGGTCATTAGCGTTCAGTGCATCAAATTTAGTCTTGAGATGGCCTCTAAATTCAGGTGGGATATACTCAGTGTAGTACTTTGGCTTTCATGGACTTGTTTTAATTTTCTTCAGCTTCAACCTGAACTTGCATATGAGCAATTGATGGTCTATTCCACAGTCGGCCCCTGGCCTTGTTCTGACTGATGATATTAAGCTTTTCCATCATCTCTTTCCACAGATATAGTTGATTTGATTCCCGTGTTTTTCATCTGGTGAGGTCCACGTGTACAGTCACCACTTATGCTGTTGAAGAAGGGTATTTGCAATGAATAAGTCATTGGTCTTGGAAAATCGTATCATGTGGTCTCCAGCGTTGTTTCCATCACCAAGGCCGTATTTTCCAACTACTGATCCTTCTTCTTTGTTTCCAACTTTTGCATTTCAATCAACTGTATTTATCAATGCATCCCGATTGCATGTTTAATCAATTTCAGACTGCAGAAGTTGATAAAAATCTTCAATTTCCTCATCTTTGGCATTAGTGGTTGGTGTGTAAATTTGAATAATAGTTGTATTAACTGGTCATCCTTGTAGGAGTGTGGATATTGCCCTATCACCGACTGCTTTGTACTTCAGAATAGATCTTGAAATGTTCTTTTAGACGGTGAATATAACACCATTCGTGTTCAATTTCTCATTCCCAGCATAGTAGATCATATTATTGTCTGATTCAAAATGGCCATTACCACTCCATTTCAGCTCACTAATACTTAGGATATCAATCCTTATGCATTCCATTTCATTTTTGACAACTTCCAATTTTTTGACATTCGTACTTCATACAGTCCATGTTATGATTATTAATGGATGTTTGCAGCTATTTCTTCTCATTTTGAGTTGTGCCACATCAGCAAATTAAGGTCCCAAAAGCTTGACTCCATTCACATCATTAAGGTCGACTTTACTTTGAGGAGGTAGCTCTTCCCCAGTCATATTTTGAGTGTCTTCCAACCCAAAGAGATCATCCTCAGCACTATATCAGACAGTATTCCCCACTGCTGTTCATAAGGTTTTCACTGGCCAATTTTTTCAGAAATAGACCTCCGGGTCTCTCTTCCTAATCTGTCTTAGTCTGGAACTCCCCTGAAACCTGTCCACCATGGGTGACCCTGATGGTATTTGAAATATTGGTGGCATGGCTTCTAGCATCACAGCAACATGCAAGCCACTACAGTACCACAAACTGATAGACAAGTGGTAGAATGTGAATTTAGGTAATAGAAATAGAGGATCTGAGTGAATTCTAAAGGACTTGTCAGATGTTATGGTTTTAAAATGACTTAGTTGACTGGGTTTGAAATCTATGTGCATCCCTTCATAGTTCATGGTGGTGTGACTAATTCCCATCAAGACATGAACTTTGGCATGTTTTCTAATATTGGTCATTGGTTTGTGCTGAGACATACATGTTTTCTTACCAGGTACTCCATTTGGCAATTGACAACCTGACAGGTTTGAATTATTTATGTAATCTGCAGCCATGAGAAATAGCTTTTCTTGGGGAGGCAGAGCCAATATGGTGCTATAGACAGAAGCACCATGCCATCCCTCCACAGCAAAGACCTGAAAAACTAAGTAAAACAGAGACAAACGTCAGTCCTGGAACCCTAAGCATCAAGTGAAGAGATAAAGAACTCAGCCAAGCACCGAATGGAATAAGAAACTGACAGAGAACAGAGAGCTAGGAGAGATACATGTGGAGGGCCCTTATCAGCTAATGCAGCACGGATTTGCCATCTTGGACTCCTGTTGGAGATCAGTGGACAAGGAGTAAGGGAAAGCAGCTTTATGGAGCTCCCAGAAGGAGACAGAGCAACCAGTAACCAGAAATATACTTTCCCACCCACCCCCCTCTTCTTCCCTCCTGATTGGCCTCCTCTGCTTCCCGCAGACTGCAGTCTTTTGGCCAGGAGGCCTCGGCTTTGGCCCCATCGCACTTGGATTCACCCACCCACGGTGGCCGGCTCCCTGAGTGCCATTTGTTTGTTCCTGGTGTTGATTTTACCACTTCTTTTGGTGTCTTCCATGCCTCTCACCACCTCCCCCTCCTTTCTCTTGAACACCTGGCTCCATGTGCCATCTTTGCTTCTTCTTGAAAGGCTGTGAAACACTGTTCGACTGGGGAACTGCTCCCCCAGCCCACACTGCCATACTGGTGGGATCCCTGGGGCTTTTTTGGTTTGTTTGTTTTGTTCTGTTCTGTTTGTTTATTTTCTTTTTTTGTGGCTTGTGAGCCCCTTCTACCTAGACTGTACTGCACAGCTTGGGAGCCACATCCCTGGTCTGTGCATCTGTGCTGGAGGGGTCCCTGGGGGCATTTCTTTTTTCTTTTTTCCTTTTTCCTTTTTGTCTGTCTTCATTTCTCAGTTTCTCGTCCCTCTATACTTACCTACTTTTACTATCTCCTGAATACCTGGCACTGTGTGACATCTCTACCCCTTCTAGGCAGGCTGTACTTCGCAACCTGGGAGCCACTAGGGGCTTTTCTTTTATTTTTTTGCTTTTTAAATTTTTCTTTCTTTTTCTTTCTTTTTCACTTTTTCTGTTTTCTTTTTTGTTTTCTCCATTTCTCAGTTTCTTATCTCTCCACTCTAATGGCAAGCTCCTTTAGCACTCTTTTTTTGTTTGTTTGTTTTTGCCTCCTGTTTCTCTCTCCTCTGTCTCCTCTTTCCCAGACTCAGCTCCACACATCACAATCTCCTCTCTCCTTCCTGCCTACCTGCACCGTGTGCTAAACATCATACCCCTGAGCAGCACAGGCAAGGCCTACAAGAACCTGCCCTGCACTGATTCCCAACCTGCCCATTCGACCCTAGTATGTGTCACAAACAACCCATCCCAACCCCTCCCCTTCAGCTGGACCTACCCTGCTGCACCATAGCTGAGCAACTGGCCCTGCACATTGGACAAGGAGGTGAAGTGAATCATGCCTACATACGAGCAAACAACAAAGAACGCACAGCCCTCCTGCTCAGACATAATCAAACAAAACAAAATAACAAGATGAAACAAACAAATCTATGATCAATAAAATAAGAAAATAATTACTGAATGTCCTGAAGACAGAAAACAATATCCAAACATATAAAAAAACAGGACAGGATGGTTTCAGTAGGTATTCAAAATAAAACATCAGATGACTTTCCAGTAGAAGAAAAGGCACTAGAACTACCTATAGGGAATTCAAATTTATAATATTCAGAGCTATCCAAGAGTTGAAGCAAACAGCAGACAAAAATGAGGAAAAAATAGACAAATTCATGGAAAATACAGACAAAAAAATGGAAGAATTCAGGAAAATAATACAGGAACAAAATTCCAAAATAAATTCACAATTAGAAATCATACAAAAACAACAGTTAGAAAACTAAAAGATAAACAACAAGATTTCAGAAATGGACAGTGTCATAGAAGCGCTGAGGAGCAGGTTTGAAATGGTGGAAGACAGGATCAGCAAAATTGAAGACAAACACTTGGATACAACTCTGTTTGAGGAAAAATTAGAAAAAAAGAACAAAGAAAAATGAAGAAACCCAGAGAATTATGAGGAATTCAATCAAAAGCAAAAATTTGCAAGTGATGGGAGTTCGAGAACGGGGGAGAAAACAAAAATCACGGAGAGGATCATTGAAGAACTGCTGACAGAAAACTTCCCCAATATCATGAAAGATGAAAACCTGACCATCCAAGAAGCTCAACAAACCCATATAGGATAGACCCCCAAAAGAAAATCACCAAGGCATATAATCACACTCGCTTAAATCAAAGACAAAGAAAGAATCCTGAGAGCAGCTCAAGAAAAACAAAAATCACATATAGAGAAGAAACAATAAGACTAAGCTCATATTATTCGGCAGAAACCATGCAGGCAAGAAGGCAATGGGATATATATATATAACCTTGAAAGAAAAAGATTACCAGCCAAGAATAATATATCCTGAAAAACTCTTGTTCAAATGTGATGGTGAAATTAAGACATTTCCAGATAAACAGAAATTAAGGGAATATGTAAAAACCAAATCAAACTTACAAGAATTATTAAAGGGAGTCCTTCGATCTGAGAACAAAAAATGTCAGACCACAGCCTGAATCTAGGACGCAAAATTGTACCAGCCAGATACCAACATAGAAACGAACTCTCAAGGACTATCCAAACCTACAAGACTTACAACAGGGAACCAGAGAGGTTAATCTGTAAATGACAACAACGTCAGAACAATAAAAGAGGGAATAAACGGTATAAGTATAGAACTTTCTAATGGAGAGGAAGGCAAATTAATACCAAGTAACAATAGACTGGTTCAAACCTAGGAAAATAAGGGTAAATTTCAAGGTCACCACAAACAAAGTTAACAAACATACTCATCAAAATAAAGAAGAAAAACATAAAGTGTCAGTAAACGCAAAACCTACAAAAACAAAAGAAATGGAAAAAAAATCCACAAAAAAAAAGGAATTCAGCACAAGAGAGTAAGAGGAACAAATAAAATGTCAGCAGCACAAAAAATGTGCTACAAAATGACAGCAATAAACTCACACCTATCGATAATTAAACTGAATGTAAATGGCGTAAATGCACCCATAAAGAGGTGGAGTGACAGAGTGAATAAAAAAACAGGATCCATCAGTATACTATCTACAAGAAACACACCTTAGAAACGAAGACATAAATTTATTAAAAATCAAAGGATGAAAAAATATATCAAGCAAATAGCTACCAAGAAAGAGCAGGAGTGGCAATACTAATCTCAGATAAAATAGACTTTAAAACAATATCTACCATAATAGACAAAGATGGACACTATACAATGATTAAAGGGATGATCTATCATGAAGACATAACCATAATGAACATCTACACACCCAATTACAGGGCTCCAAAATACATAAAACAAACTCTAACAGCACTGAAAAGAGAAATTGACAGCTCCACAATAATAGGATACTTCAACATACCACTCTTAGTAAAGGACAAAACATCTAGAAAGAAATTCAACAAAGATACAGAAGACCTAAAGGGCACAATCAAACAAATTGACCTCGTAGGCATATATAAAACACTCCACCCAACAGCTGCAAAGTACACATTCTTTTCCAATGCACAAGGAACGTTCTCCAGAATAGACCACATCTTAGGCCACAGAGTAACCCTCAACAAAATCCAAAACAGTGAGATAATAGAAAGTTTATTCTCTGACCACAATGCCATCAAGGTAGAAATTGACAAAAGGAAGAGAAAGGAAAAAAATCAATGACATAAAAACTGAAAAACACCCTGCTTAAAAACCACTGGGTAATAGGAGAAATCAGAGATGGAATCAAAAAATTCCTAGAATCAGACAAGAATGAAAACACATCATACCAAAATCTTTGGGACACAGCAAAGGCAGTCCTCAGAGGATGATTTATAGCAATAGATGCACACATCAAAAAAGAAGAAATGGATAACCTCAAAACATTCGCTACACAACTTGAACAAACAGAAAGAGTACAGCAAAAAAAGCCCACAGCCACCAGAAGAAAGGAAATAATAAAGATCAGAGCAGAAATAAATGAAATGCAGAATAGAAAAACAATAGAAAGAATCAACAAAACCAAAAGTTGGTTCTTTGAAAGGATCAACAAAATTGACAAACCACTGGCCAAACTGACAAAAGAAAAACAGGAGAGGATGCAAATAACCCAAATAAAAAATGAAACCAGGGTCATTACAACAGACCCAACTGAAATAAAAAGGATCATAACAGAGTATTATGAAAAACTATAGTCCAACAAATTTAACAACCTAGAAGAAATGGACAAATTTCTAGAAACACACTACCTACTCAAACTAACACAAAATGATGTTGAAAATCTGAACAGGTTCATAACAAAAGGAGAAATTGAAAAGGTAATAAAAACATTTCCCAAAAGAAAAAAAAAACCTGGCCCAGGTGATTTCACTGGAGAATTCTACCAAACATTCAGAGAAGGGCTTATACTAGTACTACTCAAACTATTTCAGAACATAAAAAGGAAGTGACACTTCTGAATTCATTCTATGAAGCCAGCATAACCCTGATACCAAAACCAGCCAAAGACAGCACAAAAAAAGAAAATTACAGACCAGTATCTCTCAGGTATATAGATGCAAAAATTCTCAATAAAATTCTAGCTAATAGAATTCAGTATCATATCAGAATGATAATACATCACGACCAAGTAGGATTCATACCAGGTGTGCAAGGATGCTTCAACATTAGAAAATCAATCAACGTAATCCACCACATAAATAAAAGGAAAGAAAAGAATTAGATGATCATATCAATCAATGCAGAAAAGGCATTCGACAAAATCCAACACCCATTCCTGATAAAAACTCTCAATAAAGTAGGTAGAGAAGGGAAATTTCTCAACATAATAAAAGGCATCTATGCAAAACCAACGACCAACATCATTCTTAATGGAGAGAGGCTGAAAACGTTCCCCTTGAGAACAGGAACAAGACAAGGATGCCCTTTATAACCAGTCCTATTTAACATTGTGCTGGAAGTCCTAGCTAGAGCAATAATGAAAGAAAAAGAAATAAAGGGCATCCAAATTGGTAATGAAGAAGTTAAATTGTCCCTATTGCAGATGATATGATACTATACATAGAAAACCCAAGACTCCAAGAGAAAATTACTGGAACTAATAGAAAGAATCAGCAGAGTAGCAGGATACAGGACAAACATAAAAAAAATCAGTTGGATTCCTATACACCAATAAACAGAATGATGACGAGGAAATCAGGAAAACAATACCATTCATAATAGCCACTAAAAAAATAAGAATACTTAGGAATAAATCTAACCAGGGATGTAAAAGTCCTATACAAAGAAAACTACAAAACACTATTGCAAGAAACCCAAAGGGATCTACATAAATGGAAAAATATACCATGCTCATGGATAGGTAGACTCAACATTGTGAAAATGACTATTCTACCTGAAGCAATTTACAGATACAATGCAATCCTGATCCAAATACCAACAACATTCTTTAAAGTGATGGGAAAGACAATCATTAACTTTATATGGAAGGGGAACAGGCCTCGAATAAGTAAAGCATTATTGAAGAAGAAGAATAAGGTAGGAGGACTTGCACTACCTGACCTCAGAACCTACTATATAGCTACGGTAGTGAAAACAGCCTGGTACTGGTACAATGACAGATACATTGACCAATGGAACAGAACTGAGAACCCAGATGTAAATCCATCCACCTATGGTCACCTGATCTTTGACAAGGGCCCAAAGTCCATCAAATGGGGAACAGACCATCTTTTTAACAAATGATGCTGGCAAAACTGGATGTGTATCTGCAAAAAAAAAAAGAAAGAAACAGGACCCATTCCTCACACCATATACAAAAACTAATTCAAAATGGATCAAAGACCTAAACATAAACCCCAAAACTATAAAGTTCATAGAAGAACAAATAGGATCAATGCTAGAGGCCCTAATACATGGCATTAACAAGATACAAATCATAACCAACAACACACAAACTCCAGAAGATAAGCTATATAACTGTGATCTTCTAAAAATTAAACACTTATGCTCATCAAAAGATTTCACCAAAAGAGTAAAAAGAGAACCTACAGACTGGGGAAAAAAATTGGCTATTACAAATCAGACAAAGGTCTAATCTCTAAAATCTTCAAGAAAGTCCAACACTTCTACAACAAAAGGACAAATAATCCAATTAAAAAACGGGCAAAGGAAATGAACAGACACTTCACCAAAGAAGACATTCAAGCAGCTAACAGACACATGAGGAAATGCTCACCATTAGAGAAATGCAAATTAAAACCACAGTGAGATACCATCTCACCTTGGCATTACTGGCACGAATCAAAAAAACAGGAAATAACAAATGTTGGAGAGGCTGAGGAGAAATGGGAACTCTTAAGCACTGCTGGTGGGAATGCAAAATGATACAACCATTTTGGAAAATGATATGGCGCTTCCTGAGAAAGCTAGAAATAGAAATACTATACGATCCAGCAATCTCACTCCTAGAAATATATCCTAGAGAAATAAGAGTTGTCATACGGATAGACATATGCACACCCATATTCATTGCAGCATTGTTCACAATAGCAAAAAGATGGAAACAACGTAGATGCCCATCAACAGATGAATGGATAAACAAACTATAGTACATACACACGATGGAGTATTATGCAACAATAAAGAACAATGACAAAACTGCAAAGCGTCTTATAACATGGATTAATCTAGGTGGCATTATGCTGAGTGAAATAAGTCAATCACAAAAGGACAAATATTGTATGAGACCACTACTGTAAAAAGTCATGAAGAGGTTGCACACAAAAAGAAACAATCTTTGATGGTTATGAGGGAGGGGAGGGGTCCGGATGGAAAAACACTAAATAGACAATAGATAAAGTGGTAACTTTTGTGAAGGGTAAGACAGTACACAATACTGGGGAAGCCAGCACAACTTGTGCAAGGCAAGGTCATGGAAGAGCCATAGACACATCCAAACTCACTGAGGGATCAAATTGCTGAGCTGAGGACTGTGGGGACCATGGTCTCGGGGAACATCTAGCTCCATTGGCATAACATAGTTTATAAAGAAAATGTTTTACATTCTAGCTCCATTGACATAACATAGTTTATAAAGAAAATGTTTTACATTCTACTTTGGCGAGTAGCATCTGGTATCTTAAAAGCCTGTGAACGGCCATATAATATACTCCACTGGTCTCACCCCTTTGGGAGCAAGGGAGAATGAAGAAAACTAAAGAGACAAGGGAAAGATTAGTCCAAAGGACTAATGAACCACATCTACCATGGCCTTTACCAGACTGAGTCCAGTACAACTAGGTGGTGGCCGGCTACCACTGACTGCTCTAACAGGGATCACAATAGAGGGTCCCAGACAGTACTGGAGAAAAATGTAGAACAAAATTCTAACTCACAAAAAAACATCAGACTTGCTGGCCTGACAGAGACTGGAGAAACCCTGATAGTATGGCCCATGGACACACTTTTAGCTCAGTAATGAAGTCACTCTGGAAGTTCAACTTTTAGCCAAAGATTGGATAGACCCATAGGACAAAATGGGACTAAAGGGGCACACCAGCCCAGGGGCAAAACACTAGAAGGTAGGAGGGGACAGGAAAGCTGGTAATAGGGAACCCAAGTTCGAGAACGGACAGTGTTGACATGTCGTGGGGTTGTTAACCAATGTCATAAAATAGTATGTGTACTGTTTAATGAGAAACTAATTTGTTCTGTAAACCTTCGTCTAAAGTACAATAAAAAAAGAAAGATTAAATAAAAAAAGAAAGAAAAAGCTTATCTTCAGTCTTCAATTCCAAATATTACTCTCATATTCCAAAATGCTTCAGCTCTAGAACCTACTCTCGGGATCTCAAAAAGAAAAGAGAAAGCACAAATGAATAAAATGCCTCGCTTCAGAATACTGATGATAGAGACAAGGAAGATGAGGGAGAACTTAAAAATAAGCATTCAGACTCTAGATAAACTGATTTCACTGTCCTTCTAAATTTTATCACACTCCCTAAAACTAATTACTGTCCCTTTTAATCCATGTTGTCACCTTCTCTCTTCAAATGTGACCTCTGACAAGTTTTTAAATAATCCTCCTTTGTCAGCATAATCATAATAATTCTAATAGCACAGGCTTTATTTGCATACGTAGAACTTTCAAATCAGTATATGTACCCTGATCGACACTGAGTTTGCTTTTAATGTAGTATGTATGCCATGGTTTCCTTCTTGTGACTCTAGCTTATATTAGTATATCTCACACTGTCCCACATTTGAAATAGAGAAAGATATTTTATATAGTTGGTGCAATTTAAGAGTAAAAAAATATATGAATGATGGTAGATAATTAAATTGAACAATCTGATGTCTGACTTCTACACATTTTTATTAAGCGATGCATCTATTCCCACTTCTCTGCATTAAGTTCTTTACCTACTAAATCGCTCTTCTTTTTTTGTTAACTTCTGATTCTCTTTTGTCTAAGTCTGCAATGTCCCATATAGCCTTGAAATCAATTTAGCAGACAGTCCTTTTGTACAATTTTGTAATCTGCAATATTTGCATTTCTATACCTCCCTTTAATTCACAAAGAACAGTACATCTCCTCCAGAGAAGACTGAAGAAAAATGAAGCTGCAGAAATATTAAAATCTACAACTTGGAAAAAATGATTTAAAACATCCGTTCATAAAAATATAAGTGATCCCTTTTTGTTGCTAGCTTCTAAAGGCTTCATTTAAAAAATATGTAGAAGATCCTTATTATACCACAAAAGAGTCAAGGGAGACAATTTTCCTTGCCAGCCCATGAATTTATGCACTTTCCCATAGAGTTGGAAATTGCTGTTAACATAATCTTTCTTTGAGATTCCATCTCTGTATACTTTATTTGATGTCTGCTGTCACCAGCTCAAATCTAGGTGGTTGTGGGAACCAACATAAGAGCAAACAGACAGGTCATCTAAAAGTGGTGCTTTTTGATTTTTTTCCCCTCTATGAACCAAAAGTTACTCTTTTCTATATAGTAATTGGAACATATACAACAGTGAAAATATTTCAAAAGTTTAAAAAAAATCTTTAATAATTTGTTAGATTATTAGAAAGGAGGTCTGTGGAGTACATGCAAATTCCACTAATGATAAGAAATTTAGAAAAGGCCAAACAAAGAAATAGGGACAAATAGTGGAGAAGTATAAATGGTGGAATTCCAGGATCAACACACCAGGGCTTTCTTTAATCTTTCTGTGAATAAACAAGTAAGCAAGTATAGCAAACTTCCTGAGAGTACTGATTATATGTTTCATTCATTAATTTTGTTTCTTAAAAAAATCCAGTGCTTATTATGTACTTTCTATAGATGTATAAGAGCCCTGGTGGCACAGTGGTTAAGAGCTTGGCTGCTAACTAAAAGGTCAGCAGTTTGAATCCACCAGCTGCTCCTTGGAAACCCTGTGGGGCAGATCTACTCTGTCCTATAGAGTCACTATGAGTCGGAATCAACTCAACGGCAATGGGTTTATAGATGTATAGAAATGAAAGACCCAGTCCCTACCCTCAAGGAGGTTAAGTCAAATGGAGAGGACAGACACATGGATAATAGAGAGCAATGACTGCCTTAATGAAGGGATGTGTAGGGGATTATGGTGTCACAGAGATGGGACACCAGATCCTGTCTAGGAACGTACAGGAGGGCTCAGTCAAAAAAAAAGAAAGGGGGGGGGGGATAAGGGAGGTATGTTTCAGGAATAAGGAAAGAGTTTATGCAAAGGCTCAAAGATATGAGAACATGTCAGATATAGGGACCACCAAGTCATCCCTGAACTATAAAAGCTTTGATACTGCCCCAAACTTTATACTGTTTCTAAGAATCACCTGGAAAGCTGATTTTAAAATGTATATTGAGATGCAGGTGGCCCCAGGACTAACACTTGGAGAGTCATATCAAATGGATTCATTCGTGGACACATTTTCAGGTCAATGGCTCACTTCCAGATCCTTGAATTCACTTGTTAGAAAAAAAAAAAAGTTATTCATGACTCAGAGTGCCAGAATGAAACAGTTTTATCCAGTTCACCAAAGTAGTTCAATCAAATCAAAAAACATTTATTGAACATTGACCATATGCTAGGCATTTAACAAGGTATGGATGCGGGTGGGGTAAGGGGAATTGAGAGCAATGAAGTGAGTAAGGCAGGACCCATCCTCAAGAAGCTCAAGGAGAGTCATGGGGTTGCTTGTGTAACCAACCCCCTCAGAGTGGTCAGGGTCCAGTCAGGGACAGAGACCACACAAGTTATCTGAGGAGAGAGAATTTTGTGTAAAGAATTTTTAATTAAACATAAAGTTTTACCTAGGTGACTGAAAGGGGAAAAGGAAAAGGTATCATAGAGGTAGCAACTGCAGGAAGCAGTTACCACCCTGTCATGGATTGAATTGTGTCCCCCAAAAATATGTGTATCAATTTGACTAGGCCATGATTCCCGGTATTGTGTGATTGTCCACCATTTTGTCATCTGATGTGATTTTCCTATGTGTTATAAATCCTACCTCTATGATGTTAATCACTTGGGATAGGTGGCAGTTATGTTAGTGAGGCAGGACTCAATCTACAAGATTGGATTGTGTCTTGAGCCAATCTCTTCTGAGATATAAAAGAGAGAAGCAAGCAGAGAAACAGGGGGACCTCATACCACCAAGAAAGCAGTGCTGGGAGCAGAGCACGTCCTTTGGACCTGAGGTTTCTGCGCTGAGATGCTCCCAGACCAAGGGAAGACTGATGAGCAGACAGAGAGACAAAACCTTCTCCTGGAGCTGATGCCCTAAATTTGGACCTGTAGCCTACTAGACTGTGAGAGAATAAATTTCTCTTTGTTAAAGCCATCCACTTGTAGTATTTCTGGTATAGCAGCGCTAGATGCCTAAGACACACCCCTAAGGCTGGGGAACAAGGGAAGTGGTTGGAACTCTTGAAACTTAGAAGCTTAGAAGGGGACCCTCACAGAGCTGAAACTCAGACCTCTGAGGAGGCGGAGCTGCTCAACTGAGTTTGGTGTCTCTATGTTTGGGACCCAGACATATGGGGAAGGAGTGCTGGCTGGTACTGATATCTCTGAGGTCTTAAATGGGTAAGGTGAAAAGGAGGTGGGGTGAAGTGCCATGAAGCTTGTTCTGTGAGTGTTGGAAAAACTGCAAACTGGATTTGACTGCTGCCACAGAAGGGAACAGCTGATGCTGGGGTGAAGAAGTAAGGCTTGGGATTATACTCAAAGATTAGGAAGAGAGCAGGAGACCCACAGGGGATGAATGAACATAAAGGAGCAAGTCCATTCTTCTTCCTCTGGCCTTGTAGTCTCTTTCTTGCAAAGCCTATTGGCAGAGCTTAACATGCAGCAAGTTAGCCAAGCAGAAGTATGATTTGCAAAGCCCCAGACCCTGAATCACAGAAGAGAATACAGAAGGGTGGGTTTAGAGCTGAGGTCTAGACATTAACTTAATAACTGAACAACCCCTGTAACATAAAGTAGAATGAAATATATATAAGTGCTATCATAGAATTCTGTGGTAGTGCAGAAAAAAGAGAAGTGAACTCCTGGTGGAAAGATCAAGAAGGTAAGAATGCATGGTTGCAGTGTACTTTCAAAAAGTTGAAGAAATAAGTGAAAAGGGAGTGGTAGAGATGGTGCTAAGTCAGTGAGTGGGAATATCTGGGAAGAGACATGGCATTTACTTAATGCTCACTATGAGACAGGCAGTTTTAGGAACTTTCCAATACATAATCTCATTTAAGCACAACAACCCTTGGGGGCAGGTATAATTATCCCATTTAGAGATGAGACCCATTTAGCTCATTCATCAGTAATTCATCAATTGTAACTATAAACCAGGTAGCTGAGATTGCAGCAGTGGACAAGCCTGTTGCCCCTGCCCTCAGGTTGCTTACACTCAAAAGGGTAAATAGATCTCCCAAAGCCACATAGGTGGTATGTAGCAGAACTGGGATCAGAAACCATATGGGTAAGTCCTTCTAGCTATGCCAGATTGCCTCCAAACTCTTACAGTATGTTTGCAGCAGAGTACGGAGCACAGTGTGAAATGCCAATGCTGGGTCAGGGAAATCAATGCCAGTAGAATTGGTTTAGTAATTTAAGAAATATTCTAAAATTCACAAAACAATAACTCGCATATACCTGACATCTCATATGCAGCAGATACCATGCAAGGTAGTTTAGACACATTCAGGCAGGTTAATTAAGGAGAGTTATTAGCAAAACAAATAATCATTTTTAATCATATTAGCATGTCAGCAATTAGAGACACCAATAATACTGACCTGCATTTGCATCTTCCTTTTCCTTCTTCTAAGTACTCTTCCACAGATTTGTCCCAATGCCTTAGGCAACTTGCCATTTATAATTAATTGTATTCTTCCTCACAGCATTCTTATGAGATAGTAACTTGATTTTGACAGAGGGAAACCCAGATTAAAAAACAATTAGGTGACTTCCTCCTCCCATTCCTTCACTCAACATCCACATTAGGTACCTACTGTACACTAGCCCAGATTAGTTATCAGTGTGAATTTTAATTGCTACGATTAGTGTTATACACAAGGTATATCATTTAGCACCTAATATTTTCTTCCAATCTGCCCTTGGTATACGGCATGTTTCACAATATAAGCAGCAGTTTAGGCCAAATTTTAAATATCTTGATGAGCCAGTCTGAACAGGGACATCGTTAAATAGAACTTCACGAGCAACCTGGAGAAGAAGTATTCTAGTCAGGTGAGTGTGGAGAAATCAGCTGAAAGAAAGGCAAGTGAGAAGTCAACACTGAGTCTTTATCACAGTGTTGTTGTTGTTGTTGTTAGGTGCCATTGAGTCAGTTCCAAGGCATAGCGACCCTGTGTAGAACAGAATGAAATACTGCCTGGTCCTGCACCATCCCCACAATCGTTGCTAAGCTTGAGTCCATTGTTGCAGCCACTGTACCAATCCTTCTTGTTGAGAGTCTTTCTCTCCTTCACTGACTCTCTACTTTACCAAGCATGGTGTCTTTCTCTGAGGACTGATCCCTCCTGATAACATGTCCAAAGTACATGAGATGAAGTCTCACCATCCTTGCTTCCAAGGAGCACCCTGGCTGTACTTCTTCCAAGACAGATCTGTTCCTTCTTTTGGCAGTCCATGGTATATTCAATATTCTTTGCCAACACCATAATTCAAAGGCATCAATTCTTCTTCAGTCCTCCTTATTAACTGTCCAGGTTTCCTATGCATACAAGGCAATTGAAAATACCATGGCCTGAGTTAGGAGCACCTAAGTCCTCAAAGTGACATCTTTGCTTTTTAACACTTTAAAGAGATCTTTTGAGCAGATTTCCACAATGCAGTACATTTTATTTCTTGACTGCTACTTCCATGGGCATTGATTGTGGATACAAGTAAAATGAAATCCTTGACAACTTTAATATTTTCTCCATTTATCATAATGTTGCTTATTGGTCCTGTTGTGAGGATTTTTGTTTTCTTTATGTTGAAGTGTAATCCATACTGAAGACTGTAGTCTTTGATCTTCATCAGTAAGTTCTTCAAGTCCTCTTTGCTTTCAGCAAGCAAGGTTGTGTCGTCTGCATATCAAAGGTTGTTAATGAGTCTTCCTCCAATCCTGATGCCACCTTCTTCATATAGTCCAGCTTCTTGGATTATTTACTCAGCATACAGATTGAATAAGTATGATGAAATGATACAACCCTGATGCACACCTTTCCTGATTTTAAACCATAAAATATCCCCTTGTTCTGTTCAAACAACTGCCTCTTGGTCCATGTACAGGTTCCTTATGAGCACAATTAAGTGTTCTGTAATTTCCATTCTTGGTAACGTTATCCATAATTTTTAATGATTCACACAGTCGAATGGCTTTGTATAGTCAGTAAAACACAGGTAAACATCTTTCTGGTGTTCTCTGCTTTCAGCCAAGATCCATCTGACATCAGCAATGATATCCCTCATTCCATGTACTCTTCTGAATGTGGCTTGAATTTCTGGCAGTTACCTGTTGATGTACTGCTGCAACAAATTTTGAATCATTTTCAGCAAAATTTTACTTGTGTGTGATATTAATGATATCATTCAATAATTTCTGCATTCTGTTGAATCACCTTTCTTTAGAATGGGCACAAATATGGATCTTTTCCAGTCAGTTGGCCAGGTAGCTGTCTTCCAGATTTCTTGACATAGATGAATGAGTGCCTCCAGCGTTGCATCCGTTTGTTGAAACATCTCAATTGGTATTCTGTCAATTCCTGGAGCCTTGTTTTTTGCCAAAGCCTTCAGTGCAGCTTGGACTTCTTCCTTCAGTACCATTAGTTCTTGATTATATGTTACGTCCTGAAATGGCTGAACATTGACCAACCAATTCTTTTTGGTACAGCGACTTAAACATTGACCAATTCTTTTTGGCACAGTGACTCTGTGTATTTTTTCAATCTTCCTTTGATGCTTCCTGTGTCATTCAGTAGTTTGCCCGTAGAATCCTTCAGTATTGCAACATGGGGCTTGAGTTTTTTCTTCAGTTCTTCCAGCTTGAGAAATGCTGAGTGTGTTCTTTCCTTTTGGTTTTCTAACTCAAAATCTTTGCACATTTCATCATAATACTTTACTTTGTCTTCTTGAGTCACCCTTTGAAATCTTCTTCAAGCTCTTTTACTTCATCATTTCTTCCATTTGCTTTAGCTGCTCTACTTTCAAGAGCAAGTTTCAGAGACTATTTTGACATCCATTTTGGTCTTTTTTTTTTTTTTCTTTCCTGTCTTTTTAAGGATGTTTTGCTTTCTTTAAGTATGATGTCCTTGATATTCCACAGTTTGTCTGATTTTCAATCATTAGTGTTCAATGCATCAAATCTATTCTTGAGATGGCCTCTAAATTCAGGTGGGATATGATCAAGGTCGTGTTTTGGCTCTCATGGACTTGTTTTAACTTTCTTCAGCTCCGACTTGAACTTGCATATGGGCAATTGATGGTCTGTTCCACGGTTGGGCCCCGGCCTTGTTCTGACTGATGATATTGAGCTTTTCCATTGTGTCTTTCCACAGATGTAGTTGATTTGATTCCTGTGTATTCCATCTAGTGAGGTCCATGTGGATAATCTCAGTTTATGTTGTTGAAAAAAGGTACTTGCAATGAAGAAGTCGTTGCTTTTGCAAATTCTATCATGTGATTTCTGGCCTTGTTTCTATCACCAAGGCCATATTTTCTAACTACCAATCCTTCTTCTTTGTTTCCAACTTTTGCATTCCAATCACCAGTAATTATCAATGCATCTTGACTGCATGTTGGATCAATTTCAGACTGCAGAAGTTGGTCAAAATCTTCAATTCCTTCATCTTTGGCGTTAGTGGTTGGTGTGTAAATTTGAATAATAGTTGTATTAACTGGTATTCCTTGTAGGCGTAGGGGTATTATTTTATCACTGACAGCATTGTACTTTAGGATAGATCTTGAAATGTTCGTTTTGATGATGAATGTGATACCATTCCTCTTCAATTTGTCACTCCCAGCATAGTAGACCATACGATTTTCCAATTCAAAATGGCCAATAAAAGTCCGTTTCAGCTCAATAGGTTTAGCAATTTAAACTTTTCTCACATATTCTCCAGGAGGACTGTTTTTAATCCCTTTTACCCTTCATAGTCTCTCCAGTTTTTCTACTTCCATGTTTTATATGACAACCAACATACTGAATGATTGAGTGGATCTAATAAAGTTCCTATTGATGCAGAATATAGGGCAGAAAAACTATGTCCTGGCTTTTGTATATCATAGCCCTGTTCAGAAAACCCGGGCCCATAGCAGCTTTTTAAACAATTGCCCTGTCTTGTTTCCATTTATTCAAGGTGTGATTCAGAGTGATGGTTTCACCAGCCATTCCTCAGCAGGTATTCATGTGGTTCGGATTTGGGGAGCACATGGATTGCCCAGCACTGTCCCTGTTGAGCATCAAACGTCAGCCTCTCTTTGACAGACCATTTTTCTAATTGGTCAAGGTCACCTTAGATTCTGCTCTTGCCTTGCAAGGAATTTCAGGTTTTATTTCCTCACGTTCCAGCTCCACTTCTCAATGTGTTGTCTTCTGCAAATGTAACAGGATTTCTCTTATTGCTCTCATTCCGGCCCTTGCAGCAAAAAGATTAAAAAGCTCTAGGACAAACCGATGTGATCCCTGGGATAGGTTGTCCCAAGTTCCTCCCGAAACATTGTTTAATGCTCTTGGAGTGAGACTCATGTAATAGCACAGCCCAGGCCTGATATCCCTAGCTCATTAATGGAAAAGCCTTACAGATCCACAAAGCTTTAGTGGAGTCCAGATGCGTCCTGCATTTGTTGCTCCCCTCTTTATTCAAGACCTGTAACTCTGTTGCAGAAGGAAATTAAATTGGTTTAACATGAGTTGCTCATCATAAAGACAGTGCCTTGGAATCTTTTGTTTGCAAATGGCTTGCTTGATTTTTTCTATCATTTTCATATGTATTGAAGTGAAAAGGACTCAGTGTGAGGAATACTTTTCTAAGTGCTAGAGCTATCCAGAGATAGAGTGGGCTACCTTGAGGAGATGGTAAACATGCCATCACTGGAAGTACTCAAACAGAACGATACGAGGAGATTCCTTCACTGACTGAGACATTGGGCTGGGTGACTTCTGGGGTTCCTTTTTGATGCTAAGGTGCTGCAATTCTACAATTGTTTTGTATTTCCCAGTAATATGCTTTCCTTCATTTTGAAAAGATCTGTTTTTCAATTTTCTCTTTTCAAAGTCTTTCTTAGACTGCTACAAGAGAGTGACTAATTTTTCTCTTTTTTTCTACATTCCACACTAGAAGTATACCATAGGATTGAAAATGAGCAGAGATTATTGATTGACTAAAATTTGGTCATTTATCTTTAGTTTGGGAGGAAAGGGAGCAACAATTTTCCTTCCTTTACCAAATCCTTCCAGATTAGGTAAATTGAAATGGTGAGAGTTGATTTATAAATGCTGAGTTCTAGAGACTCACAAAGGCTGCATAAATGCCTGAAACTTTGAAGTCTTGCCTTACTTACTGTTGAGGAGTAAGAGGGCTAGAAAAGAGGGGAAGGAGTGATGGAGACCAATATACAGAGAGACAGCTTTACCTTTCCAGTTCTACTTTAGAGGAAGGAAAGGAATTTGGGGGGAGATGGGAATTTTCCTTTCATAGATCGGTTAAGTGATTTCTGAGTACTTTCCGGCACATGTTCTTTTTCTGTCTTAGTTTGAGCCTCCACTCCTACCCACCATGACCCGCCAAAGCACATGCTGAAACAAGGATTCCAATGCAAGTTGTTTATTGGGAAGTGATTCCAGTAAGCTTTGGTAGGGGAGTGGGCAATTGAGACAGTGAAGAAAAGGAAGTCAGTATAGTTTGTGTTATCAAGCCAGTTTCCACTGTAGGGGACTGATGCTCAGTCCTTCTGGAGAACTCTGGAAGACAGTGCAGAAAACTTCTCAGAGTTATCCCAGCTAAGGTGTTAGCAACCTGAGGTATTTATTCACTAACTTCTCATTTGTCATTAGCTGAGGGCTGTTTTCAGGGGCTTTCACTTTCTGGCACTTCTGCCAGCAGGCTGAGACTATTCCCTAGGCGAAAAAGGAAAAGAAAAAAAAAAACTTTCAGCTTATACAAATGAATGCTGAGTAGATATGGGCAGGGCACTGACATTGATTCAGGCATAAGGCTCATCTTGGAATTTGGCCTAAAGTCTATAAGACTGCTTTTTTCTCAATTAAGGAAGGACTGTATTAGATGCTAAGGAGCTCTGGTAGCGCAGTGGTTAAAGCAACTGACTGCTAACCAAAAGGTCAGCAGTTCAAAACTACCAGCAGCTCCACAGAAGAAAGATGTGGCAGTCTGCTTCTGTAGAGATTTACAGCTTTGGAAATACTATGGGGTTGCTATGAGTTGCAATCAACTTGATGGCAGTGGGTTTTTTTTTTTTTTAATATTAGATGGTAGATTATTTAGGTAAAGAAATTGAGTATTTTTCATGATGTTGATGTTAGTAAGGAATGAAATATGTGCTATAATTTTTTAATTAGTGTGTTTAAATATATTGTAGATATTGTACAATCACACATTCAACATTTTTTTTAAATTTTACTGTGCTTTAGGGGAAAATTTACAGCTCAAGTTAGTTTCTCTTTCAAAAATTATGCACATATTGTTTTGTGACATTGGTTGCAATCCCCATAATGTGACAGCACTCTCCCCCTTTCTACCCCGGGTTCCCCATGTCCATTCATCCAGTTTTCCTATCCCTTCCTGCCTTCTCATCTTGCTTTTGGGTAGGAGTCGTCCATTTGGTTTCGTATACTTGATTGAACTAAGAAGAGTGTTCCTCACGTGTGTTATTGTTTGTTTTATAGGGCTGTCTAATATTTGACTGAAAAGTGGGCTTCGGGTGTGGCTTCAGTTCTGAGTTAGCAGGGTGTCCGGGGGCCATAGTCTCGAGAGTTCTTCCAGTCTCTATCAGACCAGTAAGTCTGGTCTTTTTTTTTTGTGAATCATTCAACATTTAATATGCAGTTAGTCTCTGTCAGACCCTCAGGTCTAAAGATTCTTTGGTCAATGGCAGGGTCAAAAACCCGATGCAATTATCTTAGAACGTGACATTCTTCCTAGACAGTGACTGCCACCTGAAGGCCAGTCTCCTATTTAAGACACTGATCATAGAACAACTTTTGTGTATCAGCCTAGCCCAGCCCCAGCTTAACCCACCTACCGTCTCCTTCATTGCCTTCAAAATATAATCTACAGAGTTATCCCAGCTGAGGGACAAGGAAGCTGTCTTCCGCTAAAATAAAACATTGTTGATTCCATCCTTCAGGACCTCTGAAATTGTTCTCTTCTGTGGCCTCTAACATTATGCTAGCTAATGTTATATGAATGTTAGCTAATGAAATAATAGCTAACATGTATTGGGTATTTACCATTGAAGCACTGTTTAAAGCACATTATGTGTATTTATTCATTTAATCTTCACAATAATGCTGTAAGACAAGTACCATTATTACACTCTCTCCTCACTTATCTACATGATTAGGTTCCAAAGACCAGGTTTGATGGTTAAGATTGTGTGTCAACTTGGCTGGGCCGTGATTCTCTGTGTTTTAATGTAATCACTCCTGTGATTGAATATACTGTAAATAGCCAATCAGATGAAAGGGAGTCTCCTTGGGGGTGTGGCCCGAATCTGTATATAAGCAGAAGTTCTGGCTTTTTGCTCTCTCTGGATCCTGCGGCTGCTTCCTGTCATCTCATCTCCCGTTCTTGGGACTTGAGCTGTCAGCTTATCTGCCAAACCTGGGATTTGTCAATCTGCACAGCCTGTGAGTGGGAGCCCTGCTCTCCGACCTTCCAATCTTGGGCTTGCCAGCTTCTGCAGCTGAGTGACTTGGGAGAGGCCTCTACCCTGATCCATGGACTTGGGACGTTCTAGCCTCTACAATCGCGTGAGCTGTTTCCTTGATACAATTTCTCTCTCTATATATATATTTATATACTTTACTGGTTTTGCTTCTCTAGAGAACCCAGCCTAAGACACCAGGTCATTGTGAGAAATTGGTGTTACGCAAAAATGGAGGATGACCACATCAGATCACAAAATGGAAGATGACTACATCATTACATACCTAACAAGTTACATCATTGCTTAACTGCGAAACCACTGAGACTCATTGCCCAGCCAAGTTGACACATAACCTTAACCATCAAAGCCAGCGTCATTCTTGCCTCGCACCTTGGCGTTCGTTACTGCCAGACGTACATCGTTAATGTGTAAAATAGTTGGATAGTAGAGTTTTTACTATTGTCATAAATTTGAAATGTCAGATAATAAGATAGTCAATGAGTGAGGAGAAAGTGTATTCTCATTTTACAGATGGGTAACTAAGGCACAGAAATGTTAAGTAACCAGCCAAAGTCACCCAGCTAGTGGCAGAGTTGGGATTTGAAGCCAGGGAATCTGGCTCCAGAACACATCTCTTAACTTCTACCTGTTGCAAACAGTGCTATTTTATTTCCAGCTTCCTTACCGATTGTGGTTTAATTTTAAACCTAAACTTCAGTATACACTAAAAACAAAACCAAAATACAAAAACACCTCAGTAACTTTGGAGGGGATTGGACTGAAGGACTCAAAAGATTAAATTTCAGAGTATCAATTGGTTTGTTCTCCTTTATAAAAAATTAATTTAATTCTTTCAATTATATAAAATGATATGAAATCAGCTAATAAGTAGCAATTCTTAGGAGACCTGCTTTAAGGAACAGATAGGAATGATGTATGCCCACTTTCACTCATGTACATATGTTTATGGCCATTATAACCATTATATCCATGGATGAAAAAGATTTCTCAGATGCTGTGGCCACCCAAAGATCGGTCCAAGACGGCCCACTATGTGGCAAGAAGAGGGTTATATTGAAGTAGCAACCCCTGCTTTTGGCTGGGCCATGGATTATGGGGGTGGGGGAGCCTCTGCTTTTAGAGAAGTTTTCCCTCGAAGCCCCAGAGTTAGCCAGGCAAATAGCCAGGGGCATTCCTGACCAATCTAAACAGAGGGTCCATTCCTAGGTTACCAGGTAAGCTCAGCTTTCTTCCATTTCTCCTCTGTTGGAAAGAGCATTGGAAACAAACAGGAGTGGGTTCACATCCTCATGTCACTGCTTACTTGATCTGAATCCGTTTTCTTATCTTTAAAATGGGGATAATGATAAGACCAGCCTCATAGAGTTGTTGTGAGGATTAAGTGAGCTATTATGGATAAAGTACCCAAGGTAGTAGCTGGCACATATGTGTCCAGTAAGTGGTAAAGTTCTATCACTACTATTTTGGAGCCCTGACAGAGTGGTTAAATGTCCAATATCTGAAGTCAAACTGTCTGGGAAAGAATCATGGATCTGCCACTTACTAGCTGTGTTAGGCAAGGTACTTAACCTCACTGAACCTCAGTTTCCTCACCTGAAAAATAGGTTTTATAATATTTATTGTAAAGATGAAAGAAGAGAACACAGGTGAAGTGACTAATATAATTACTGACACCATGTAGTTACCCCACCCCAACTTTTAGTTTCTTTTTCCTTCACCTCAGCATGGCAACTATCTTTGACCATCTCCCCTCACATCCTATACTCCGAATTCAATAAAAGGGATACATACTTCTTGGGCATTAGCAAGACTGATTTGGAGCAGTTTGGGGAGCATGAGTGTCTTGTACCCATGAACGGATTTCTAAACTCAACTATAGATAGGCAATAGATTCATGGGCCACACTGCCTGGATTTCTATCATGGCTCTGCCATATACCAGCTGTATGATCATGAACAAGTTGCTTAACCTATCTGCGCCTCAGTTTCCTCAGCAGTAAAATGGGGATAAAAAACAATACCTACCTCATAGGCTTGTTATAAGGTGAGGCTTAATACCAGTGAAGTGCTTACTACAACGTCTGGCACACAGTACGTGTTAGCCATTGTTACTGCTCTAAAATAGACCATGACACTTGATTATTAGGGAATAAAAACAAAACAAAAAAAAACAATCATTGTGATCGGCCTGTGTATGGTTCGCATATGGGTATGTTCCACCCAAAGCATTCTATGGCTAGAGCAGTCATGAATTAGGTCCTGCAGAACTGCAAAGGAGGCTAGAGTTATGGTAAAATATTGCTGTGAAAAGAGATTGGATTTTGTTCCAAGGACCTAAATATGAGTGCCAGCTCTCTTGCCTACTAGTTGTGTAACCTTGTGAAGCTCGCTTACCTTTTCTGACTCTTAATTTCTCCATCTGAAAAATGGGCGCAATAAGCCCCATGTTACAAGCTTATTGTGAACACCAGAATGAGAAGCCCATGAAAAGTGCTTGACACATTATTAAGCAGTGTACAAATAAAATGCCTTTCTCATAACGGTTGTTGCTGTTTTACGAATATGCACGCCCTCATCTTGTTCAATTGTAAAATGGGCTTTTACCTTGGGGCTTTGTAGGACCATCTGCTTAGGTCTGGAAGGTGAGGGATATGGGCCTGGGGTGGTCAGACCTGATTGAAACTCCAAGGCCCCTGACTGAATTTGGTGCCAGTGTCCTAACAATTACACTTGCACTTCAACTTGGGTGGTGGTAAATATAGGTAGGGTCACTAATCAACCAGGTGGCTACCCGCTGCCCGGAACGTGGGCAATTAAGTACAAGGGCCATTTTCATCCAGAGGGTTTGCTATTTCATAGCCAATTATCCGGGCAGCTTCACCCCACTTTGAACTTTGTGGGAAGTAAGGGCAGCATATGCATCTGCAGCCTCAATAGCTTCCCTGTAGCTCCTGCCATCAACTCTATTCATCTCTTTCTAAAGGAGCGTCAGCATCCACCTGCCTTTCAGTATTTAACTCTTTCATTTAGAAAGAAGCAGCAGGAAATTTGAACCAAGAGCTATTTTTATCTTTATAATGGCAAAAGCAATTTTAACACTATATCCACGTCGTAATCTGCATTTCCGCAATCTGCTATATTTTAAAATATTAAAATCAAGAATGAATGCGTTCTTCTCAGACATTCACATGGCTCCCTAATGCAATTTTTCCCTAATTAGAATAGTGCTCGGTTAAGGGTAAGACATTTAATGTTCTTACTCCCTAGAGCAAATGGAAATTTTACCAAAGACCAGTTGTTGCTCAGCTTTACTAAAGAAAATGCAGCTTTATGGTATGAGCTTATTTGAAAAGAGACTTTATTATTAAAATGCACCAATTAGGCCTCTGGCATTAAAGGAGTCCTGAGACGGAGGCATATATGTGCATATGCACGTCCAAAGGCACACAGACACACACACCAGACTGCCAGCTAGTGGTCTTTCTGCCCCCACCCTGCCTCCTGAGGGGGTGATCATTCAAGGAAAGGGAAGAGGTGAGGGGAGGGCTGTGGAGTAAGGTTGCAAATGACACTTTCTGCTCTCTATTCCTATTGGTGGAATCAATGCTCTGATCACCCCTACGTCCCTGTCACTCACTCTTGGGTTGTTTATACTACTTCCCTGAATCTTTCCCTAAGCTGCCAGCAAAAAGAACCCCTTCCCTCTGTCCTTCCATCGCTACCCTCAGAGAAGCCACCCAAGGCCCTTTGGAAACTAGAAATGGCTTTCAAAAGAGGCAAGCCAACTTGATGGCTATAAAACCAAAAACGAAACCCGCTGCAGTCGAGTCAATTCTAACTCACAGCAACCCTGTAGGACAGGGTGGAACTGCCCGATAGGGTTTCCAAGGAGCTGCTGATGGATTCAAACTGCCGACCTTTTGATTAGCAGCCAAAGTCTTAACCATTACGCCACCAGGGTTGATGGCTATAGGGAGGGTTATATCCCTCCTGCCTTCAAAGCCCAGTCATCTCCTCCTTAACACCATTCCTACTACCTACACCATTTATGATATAGACCATAACTTCTCTAACTTTACTGTGCATACAAGTTACCAGAGGATTTTGTTAAAATACAGTTCTGATACAGTAAGCCTGGGCTGGGGGCCCGAGATTCTGCATTTCTATTGGGCTCCTAGTTGATGCAAATGCTGCTGAATGAGGTACCATACTTTTAAGAGTAAGAGTCCGTACTACACAATTTAATAATTAATCCTAATCTCTTTATAGCTCCACATAGGTTTGTCAATGCTCTGAAGTTGTTGTTGTTGTATGACATTGAGTCAATTCTGACTCATAGCAACCCTATAGGACAAAGTAGAACTGCCCCATAGGGTTTCCAAGGAGCAGCTGATGGATTCAAACTGCTGACCTTTTGGTTAGCAGCCGGAGCTCTTAACCATTTCACCACCAGGGCTCCACTCTGAGGTTAGGGATCCTATTTTATATTTCCTGTATAGATCTTCACAATGCTGAGCTCATAATGGGGGCCACTTAATTGCTCTGGATTAACCAATTAATTGTTACAGGGGTTTTGAAGTCAGACAACCTGGAGTGAAATCCCAGTGCTGCTCTTTATAAGCTATGGAACTTTGGGCATAGTTTCATAGCTTATATGGAAACTCTCTGAACCTCAGTTTCTTCATCTGTAAAATAAGAGTAGCTGTGAAGATTAAATGAACTAATTCTGTAAAGCACCTTGCAGAGTGCTTGACACATAGTTGTTGTTGTTAGTTGCTGTGGAGTTACTTCTGACTCATGGCGACCCCCGTTGGCAGAGTAGAGCTGCCACATAGGGTTTTCAAGGCTATGACCTTTCAGAAGCAAATCACCAGGCCTGTCTGGCACCTCTGGGTGGGTTCGAACTGCCAACCTTTCGGCGAGTAGTCGAGCGATTAACCATTTGTGCCACCCAGGAACTCCTGACACATAGCGGGCTCCCAGTAAATATTACTTCTGTGTTGCCTTAGATTTCCCAGGAAAAGAATTTAGGATGATCAAATCAATTTTTATATGCCAGCTAAAGTTTTTAAGGGAGAAAAACAACATTTAGCAAAATATCCGGATGGTTCTGACAATGTCTGCTTGAATGTTTTCTTCCTGGAACCTTAACTCACTTATTTATATTTTCTCCTTGCATTTCACAAGGCAACTTTAGTATGGTGAAAAGATCTCTGAACTTTCTCATCAGAAAACCTAGGTTCCCAGCTGGGTTGTTATTACCTAGAGAGACATTGAGTAAGACTCTTAACTTCTCTAAGCTTCAGCTCTCCTTCGTAAAAGGGGATTGATGATAACATCCACCTTGTCAATTGTTTGTTATGTGAACACATGTTAAAACCTATAAAGCTGTATATACATATAAAGAGCTGTTACCTGGTTCCAGATAATGATCCATATCTGCAGCTATCTCTCTCTCTTCATCATCTGTTTTAGAATCTTGAGCTTATAATAGTCTTGGTATTTATACTCATGTCCTTTTGGAAGTTAACATTCTCTGTAAGAATTCACGAAGTCCTTTGCCACTCTGGTATTATATCCATTGCAAAGAGGGGTAAGATAAGCCAGAGAAGGTTAATGTAATTTGGTAAAATCATCCAGCAAATTACAGGCAGGTCTGATAAGAAGTCATTCCTTTTTTGTTGTTAGAAAAAAGTCACACAAAAACATCTTCCTTGAAGCCAGGAGAAAGTGTTTTTTTTTTTTTTTAAATTACCTTAGATAATAAAATATTATCCGAAAAACAAATGTCAGAGAACACCAGTTTTATACTTAGATATATTAAAAAAAAAAAAACACTTTCACAGAGCCCCAACCACAGCAGCTCAGATTTTAGGTCAATGCTCATTACCACACAGGACTGCACTGTTTTAATATCATTTTCAATACAACCAAATGTCACTATCACAAAAAAACATTGAATAAGTTCCTGGGACTTGTAATGGGATCTGACTAGCACTTTAACCAAATTCATCCTTCTTAAAGATCCAAATCAATTGCCAATAATTCAGAGCCTAGCTTAGGTATTAGTATGATGCTCATTGATCTTTTAAGAAAAATCAGCTGGTGTGTAGTTCATAAGAAAGTATACTCCAAGACTATCTCTATACGTTAAATTTTTTTAAACAATACTTTACTGTTTTTGGTGAAGGTTTACATGGCAGTTTAGGTTCACATTCAACAATTTCTGCACACGTTGTTCAGTAACGTTGGTTACATTCTTCACAATGCGTGAACATTCTAATTATTTCTGTTTTGGTTGGTCCGTTTCCGTTAATCTTGTTTCCCTGCCTGCTTATATTCTCATCTTTATTTTAAAGTAATTGATGACTGTTGGTCTCATATAGGTGATTTTTTAAAGGCGCACAG
Organism: Trichechus manatus latirostris; assembly: GCF_000243295.1. NCBI lineage: Eukaryota > Metazoa > Chordata > Mammalia > Sirenia > Trichechidae > Trichechus > Trichechus manatus. The sequence continues at coordinate 10,132,374 of NW_004444015.1, forward strand.
TACTTATGGGTGATATTCATTATTTTTTGAGCCAGTTTGTTATTTAGCTACAAGCTGATCTCAGGGGTTAGTTTCAGTTCAAGGTTTGAAGAGTATCTCAGGGCAATAGTCTCAGGGAGTCCTCCAGTCTCAACCAGTTCAGTAGGCCTATTGTTTTTGTTTGTTTAGGAATTTGAGGTTCTGTTCCACATTTTTCTCCCATTCTTTCAGGGTTCATCTACTGTGGCCCTGTTTAGAATGGTCAGTAGTGGTAGCCAGGCACCATCTAATTCTTCTGGTCTCAAGGTAGATGAGGCCATCGTTCATGTAGACTATTTGTCCTATAGACTAGTTTCTTTATATGCTAAATTTTTCTAATTTTCTCATTAGATGTAGTTTTATGCTGAAGTAAAAATAACATTCTATATTTGTACCATTGGCAACATTTTAATAGTCCCTTAAAATCCCTAGTTAGTGATGCATCTCTGATTTTGAGTTGAAAAAGCTGCAACTACTAGTATTGGTAGGAAAACACATTTCCTTTTTAATTTTTTTGTTTGTTTTTCACTTTGAGAGCCAAAAGCATAGAAGAATATTTGGCAAGAGTGGAAATCTCTATAATTTGCTGCCACTCTGAACTTTGAATGGAATTCATAGCTGCCCATTTTACGACAGGTCTGTGGGTGTAGGAGGAGTCCCTTGGTGGCACAGCACCATGTAATAGTCCTTGACTTGGGGTATCCACTGCGTCACCCTTGCAAGTTATCTTCTATCATCTCCAAGCTGGCACCTCAGCTATACTTTCTAATGGTCATTCTGTTGCTTTACCAGGCCAGCAGCTTCTGGGTGGTATAGTATGGGATATGACCAGTAGCTCCCATGCTCATCTACTTATTGCTGAAAATCCTTTGCTATACAGTAGGTCCGATGGTCCAAAGTGATGTTATGAGATATTCCATATGAGTAGATAAAATATTCTGTAATCCCTCAGAAAGAGGGACTGGCCAGGGCCCCAACAAGCAGGAAAGGCAAAACCATATCTGAATTATGGGTAGATTTCACTAAAGATGAATTGATGCCCCTTATAGAATAAAAAGAGTCCAATGCTAATGGACTACTACTACCATGGCCTCCACCAGACTGAGTCCAGTACAACTAGATGGTGCCCAGCTACCACTACTGACTGGTCTGACAGGGATCACAACAGAGGGTCCTGGACAGAGCTGTAGAAGGATGTAGAACAAAATTCTAACACATACCAAAAAAAGACCAGATTTACTGGCCTAAAAGAGACTGGAGAAACCCCAAGAGTATGGCCCCCGGACACTCTTTTAGCTCAGTGGTGAAGTCACTTCTGAGGTTCACCGTTCAGCCGGGGATTGGACAGCCCCATAAAACAAAACCGGACTAGTGAGGCACAGCCGTCCAGGGACAAGTAATAGAAGGCAGAAGGGGACAGGAAAGCTGGTGATAGGGAACCCAAGGTTGAGTAAGGACAGTGTTGACATGTAGTGGAGATGTTAACCATTGTCATAGGGCAACATGTGTACTAACTGTTTAACGAGAAACTATTTTGTTCTGTAAACCTTCATCTAAAGTACAATAAAAAAAATTTTTTAACAAACAGTCCAATGTATTCAACTTGCAACCAAGTGGATACTTGATCTCCTCAAGGGATGATGACTTATTTGGGACATAGCACTAAGCTCTGTTGCTGGCAGGTTGGACATTTGCCAGTGGTGGTAGCTAGGTCAGAATTGGTGAATAGGAACCCATGGATTTTTGGCCCATAAATAGCCTCCATCGCTGCTACCGTGGCTACTCTGTTAATGAGTCCATTGTGCCAGCAATGGGGTGGCTGATGACAGAGGCTGGCCACGGTCAGTTGGATGAGTCATTGTATCTACTTGGTTATTTAGTTATTCTCTTCTAGAGAGAATGTTCTGGGGTGGGTGTTAATATGCAATACAAAGATCTTCACACTTTGTGCCCACTATTATATGTTCATCCACTCACCTCTTTCCCATACTTCCCTGTCCCCAATCTTCCAATCTTTCTATTTCCAGGCCCCTGACCTACTAGATAAGTAATTTGTTACTACCCATGAATCTAGGTATATTCTTGCTTCAGGCCACTTCTCTTCATACAAAGTGGATGAATGGGTACACTGCATGAAGTTCTACCCACTGGGAAGTTTTCTTCTCAATGTTGTATGTCAGGGCACCACTGAGTGGGGCTGTAAAAAGCAGCAGCTCATTTTCAGCTTCTGCCCACATACTCCACCACTCGTCTGTCAGTTTGTGGTACTGTGGTGGCTTACTTGTTGCTGTGATGCTGGAAGCTATGCCACCAGTATTTCAAATACAAGCAGGGTCACCCATGGTAGACAGGTTTCAGTGGTCTAAGACTAAGACTAAGACAGACTAGGAAGAAGGACTAGGTGATCTACTTCTGAAAAAATTGCCCAGTGAAAACCTGATGGATGGCCGCTGAACATTGTCTGATATAGCGCCAGAAGATGAGCTCCTCATGTTGGAAGACACTCAAAATACAACCAGAGAAGAGCTGCCTCCTCAAGGTAGAGTTGACCTTAATGACGTGGATGGAGTCAAGCTTTCGGGACCTTCATTGGCTGATGTGGCATGACTCAAAATGAGAAGAAACATCTGAAAACATCCATTATTAATCGGAATGTGGAATGTACAAAGTGTGAATCTAGGAAAATTGGAAGTTGTCAAAATGAAATGGAACACATAATGATTGATATCGTAGGCATTAGTGAGCTGAAACGGACTGATATTGGGCATTTTGAATCAAACAATCATATGATCTATTATGCTGGGAATGACAAATTGAAGAGGAATGGTGTCACATTCATCTTCAAAAAGAACATTTCAAGATCTATCCGGAAATACAACACTGTCAGTGATAGGGTAATTTCCATATGTCAACAAGGAAGACCAGCAAATACAACTATTATGCAAATTTATGCATCAACCACTAATGCCAAAGATGAAGGAATTGAAGAATTTTACCAACTTCTGCAGTCTGAAATTGATCAAACATGCAATCAAGATGCATTGATAATTAATAGTGATTGGAATGTGAAAGTTGGAAATGAAGAAGGATCAGTAGTTGGAAAATATAGCCTTGGTGATAAAAGGAGATTGCATGATAGAATTTTGCAAGATCAACAACTTATTCATTGCAAATACCTTTTTTCCACAACATAAACAGTGACTATACACGTTGACACCACCGGGTGGAATACACAGGAATCAAATGGACTACATCTGTGGAAAGAGACGAAGGAGAAGCTCAACATCTTCAGTTAGAACAAGGCCAGGTGCCAACTGCGGAACAGACCATCAATTGCTCGTATGCAAGTTCACTTTGAAACTGAAGAAAACTAAAACAAGTCCATGGGAGCCAAACGACGACCCTGAGTATATCTTACCTAAATTTAGAGACTATCTCAACCACAGATTTGAAGCAGTGAACACTAATGACCAAAGACCAGAAGAGTTGTGGGATGACATCAAGGACATCTTACATGAAGAAAGCAAAAGGACATTAAAAAGACAGAAAAGAAAAAAAAATAGATTTCATAAGTCTCTAAAACTTTCCGTTGAACATAGAGTAGCTAAAGCAAAAGGAAGAAATGTTGAAGTAAAAAAGCTGAACAGAAGATTTCAAAGGGCAGCTCGAGAAGACACAGTAAAGTATTACAATAAAATGTGCAAAGACCTGCAGATAGAAAACCAAAAGGGAAGAACACGCTCAGTATTTTTAAAACTGAAAGAACTGAAGAAAAAATTCAAGCCTTGAGTTGCAATATTGAAGGATTGTATGGGCAAAAAATTGAACAACACAGGAAGTATCAAAACAAGATGGAAGGAATACACAGAGTCACTGTACCAAAAAGAATTGGTCGATGTTCAATCATTTCAGGAGGTAGCATATGATCAAGAACCAATGGTACTGAAGAAAGATGTCCAAGCTGCACTGAAGGCACTGGTGAAAAACAAGCTTCCAGGGATTGACGGAATACCAATTGATACGTTTCAACAAATAGATGCAGCGCTCGAAGTTCTCACTTATCTATGTCAAGAAATTTGGAAAACAGCTTCCTGGCCAAGCGACTGGAATGATACATATTTGTGGCCATTCCAAAGAAAGGTGATCCAATAGAATGCAGAAATTACCAAACAATATCATAAATATCACATGCAAGTAAAATTATGCTGCAGATAATTAAAAAACGGTTGCAGCAGTACATCGACAGGGAACTGCCAGAATTTCAAGCCGGATTTAGAAGAGAATGTGGAATGAGGGATATCATTGCTGATGTCAGATGGATCTTGGCTGAAAGCAGAGAATACTGGAAAGATGTTTACCTGTGTTTTATTGACTATGCAAAGGAATTCGCTGTGTGGATCATAACAAATAATGGATAACATTTCGAAGAATGGGGATGTTCCAGAACACTTAATTGTGCTCAAACGGAACCTGTATATAGACCAAGAGGCAGTTGTTCAAACAGATCTAGGAGATACTGCGTGGTTCAATATCAGAAAAGGGGTGCATCAGGGTTATATCCTTTCACTATATTTATTCAATCTGTATGTTGAGCCAGAATGTTCCTTCTTGTTGTTGTCGTTGTTGTTAGGTGCCGTCAAGTCAGTTCTGACTCAGCGATGCTATGTACAACAGAATGAAACACTGCCAGGTCCTGTGCCTTCCTCACAATCTTTGTTATGCCTGAGCGCATTGTTGCAGCATCTGTGTCAGTCCATCTCGTTGAAGGTCTTCCTCTTTTTTGCTGACCATCTACTTTATCAAACATGATGTCCTTCTCCAGGGACTAGTCCCACCTGAAAACATGTCCAAAGTATGTGAGACGAAATCTTGCCTTCCTTGCTTCTATGGAGCATTCTGGCTGTATTTCTTCCAAGACAGATTTGTTCATTCTTCTGGCAGTCCACAGTATATTCAATATTGTTCACTAACACCATAATTCAAAGGCATCGTATCTTCTTTGGTCTTCCTTATTCGTTGTCCAGCTTTCGCATGCAAATGTGGTGACTGAAAACACATGGCTTGGGTCAGGCACACCTTAGTCCTTAAAGTGATGTTTTTGCTTTTTAACACTTTAAAGAGGTCTTTTGCAGCAGATTTGCCAATGAAATGCATCATTTGATTTCTTGACTGCTGCTTCCATGGGTGTTGATTGTGGATCCAAGTAAAATGAAATCCTTGACAACTTCAATATTTTCTCCATTTATCATGATGTTGGTTATTGGTCCAGTTATGAGGATTGGTTTCTTTATGTTAAGGTGTAATCCATACTGAAAGCTGTAGTCTTTGATCTTCATCAGTAAGTGCTTCAAGTCCTCTTTGCTTTCAGCAAGCAAGGTTATGTTGTCAGCATACCACAGGTTGTTAATGAGTCTTCCTCCAATTCTAATGCTGTGTTCTTCTTCATATAGTCCCGCTTCTTGGATTATTTGCTCAGAATAGAGATTGAATAAGTATGGTGAAATGATACTACCCTGATGCACACCTTTCCTGATTTTAAACCACACAGTATCCCCTTGTTCTGTTTGAACAACTACTTCTTGGTCTATGTACATGTTCCTCGCTAGCACAATTAAATGTTCTGGAATTCCCATTCTTCACAATGTTATCTATAATTTGTTATGATCCACACAGTCGAATTCCTTTGCATAATCAATAAAACACAGGTAAACATCTTTCTGGTATTCTCTGCTTTCAGCCAAGATCCATCTGACATCAGCAATGATATCCCGCATTCCACATTCTCTTCTAAATCCGGCTTGAAATTCTGGCAGTTCCCTGTTGATGTACTGCTGCAACCGTTTTTTAATTATCATCAGCATAATTTTACTTGCATGTGAAATTATGTTGTTCGATAATTTCTGCATTCTATTGGAGTACCTTTCTTTGATTTGTTTTGATATGCCCAAATAGGCTGCTCGTGTGAGCTGGTTTGATTATTGGTACCTTTGAAGCTCTAACGTCCTGTCACCAGGTGGTTAGATCTGTTACTAAGTATGTGAGCCCAGGAGTCTATTTACTTTTCTTGTATGGAGACAGCTCAGGTGTCCAGATAGTTGGTCACCAAGTGTGTTGTGCAGGCTCTCACCTACAGTCCTAGACAGGAATGGGTGATTGGTGTAGGCACAGGTAGCTGGCTGCAGTAGGGGGTCACGTGCTGAGCAAGGCAGGGGGCTGACAGCTGCCCCTCAGTGTCTGGGAGGAAAGCGTGTCCCTGTTCCCTAGAGCATGTTGTGAGTGGGTTTTTGCAGCCGGACTACGAGCACCCAGTGCTGTTGGCTGTAAGGACTAGGGGGTACCACTTATTCTTGGACCCCTGTCACAGGTGGCTAGGTGGCGTGGGTGGAGCCACCTGTCCTCAGGCCTCTGATGTGGGCAGGTGAGGAAACTGCTTAATGGACAGAGCAGTGTCAAATGTCACAAACCTGCCACTTCACAGCTGAAACAGTTGAAGTTAGACTTCAGGCATATAACCTGTTGTGCTGTGGTAATGAGGGCCTATGCTATTGAAATGGACCCACATAAGTCTATGCAGGTGTGAAAAACATTCAAAGTCCGTGGACCCCTTATGCCTGTGCCTAGGCAAAGGAGCTGTGCCAACCCTGAGTTCCTGGTTTAGGGGAGCCAGCAGCTTATTTTTTCCTGTTTGTTAATTTGTTCTCTCTCCAAGGCTGACAGAATGGCTCAGGGCTTGTGACAGGTCCTACTTCTGGCCCAGGGGACTTGGCAATCACTGAAGCTGGCCCGGGACCTAGTGCAGAGCAGGGAGGGGGAGATAAATGGGAGAGAGAGGTTTTTACCAAATGGAGTGTTTTTTGATCCACGTGGTAGGCCAGATGCAAGCACTTATCTTTCACCGATCGAGGGCTAGGGCTGCTTCTCACTGGTTCCGGATGGCCAAGTAGACTCTCTGCCACTGGGTCTCTCCTGATGTGGAAAACGCCTCCCCAGTGCCACTGCTTGCCTCACCGCGCACATGAGCTGATCCAGTCTGAAGGGCTCTGGCTCCCACCAAGTGAGGTGTGTCAACTCCTCACTGCTTCCGAACTGTCTCTCCCTCCCCCTGCCACTCAGTCCGGTTCCTCAACTTTGCCTTTGATGTTCAGGGCTCCTAGATCGTCATATACAATTGATTCATTTGTTTTTTCAGGTTTTTGTTGTAAGAGGGACCACAGGAAGTGTCTGACTACTTCGCCATCTTGTCCCTGCCTCTCTGGATCACCTTTCTTGGAATAGGCGTGTATGTGGATCTCCTCTAGTCAGCTGGCCAGGTAGCTGCCTTCCAAATTTCTTGGCCTTATGTTTCCTTCTTTGTGATAAAGGATGCAAGATGCAGCAATTCCTTGTTTGCTTTGAAGGGATGTCCCAGCATGGCCCAGAATGCTGAACTCCTAAAAACTCTGCTAATGTAGCAGTCTCCTGAATCTTTGTCATGTTTACCTTCTACCCTCTAGAATACATGTGTCTTGGCAAGGCATTGAACATACTTGCCACTTATCACTCATCCTTCCTGTTTAACATAATGTCATTGATAGGTTGGACCAATGTGATGTTCTATAGAATATCTGAGTGGTCTAGGCCTCTTCAGACTATATTATGACAGAGGACAAAAGGGTTAACACAGCCTGCAAGACTGTTTTAAGTTTGTATTATTGCCTCTTCCACATGCATGCAAACTGCTTTTGATTCCTGATGGGAATTAAAAAGAATGTATTTGCTTTATCAATGGTCCCATACCATGTATCTGAAGCTATGTTAATATGTTCTGGTAAAGATACCATATCTAGACCAGCAGCTGCAATTGGGGCTACTACTTGATTGAATTTGGCATAGTGCACTGTCATCCTCCAGCTTCTATCTAGTTTTGTAGGGGCCAGAATGGTAAACTGAGGGAGATATGATGAGGACCACCACTCCCGCATCCTTTGGGTTTTTTTTTTTTTTTTTGGAGTTGGACTTGTGTTTAGTGCTTTATTGTTTTTTTTTTCTTTTTAATTGTACTTCAGGTGAAGGCTTACAGAACAAATAGTTTCTCATGAAACAGTAGTACACATATTGTTTTATGAC
>NW_004444015.1:10144525-10165734 GCF_000243295.1 Trichechus manatus latirostris
TTTGATGTTTTAGGGTTTCAGGATTGTTGTATTCTCTGTTCGGCTTAGTTTTTCAGATCTTTGCTGTGGAGGGATGGCGTGGTGCTTCTGCCTAGAGCACCATTTTTCCTTTGGGTTTTTAAGTGTGGTACTAATGTCTGCCATCCCCCTAGAATGCAACATTGTTTTTGACTTTACTGTCTTGACTGGGGATGAGTGATAGAGAGTGATTTGGAGGCTTGTTCCTGGTCTTCCCATTATGATATCGCTGTTATTCTATAGGACAAGGACGAACGTTGGGTTTCTTCAAACTACTAAGTATATTCAGTTATACAATTTTGGACTAGGGGAATGACCACTAGGTGAATCTATGGATCCTGTGGACCCACTGTGAGCTAGACCTAAACCAGGATTCCATTTATTATCTGGCCCACATAAATCCTCACTCTAAGAGAAAGGCCTGATGACACTTCTGGTCTCCAGGTATCAGTGTCACCTAATCTTGGTCCAACAATCCTCAAAATATTTGGGTATTTCCCCTTACCAAGTGTTACATAAATAAATGTTTTTAAGTCCTTGTAGGGAAGGGTTTTAGGAAACATTACAATAATAGTACTTGCCATAATGTTGGACACGAGAACAGACTCAAGGCTGGAAACTGGGCAAGGGATCATGATTTTTCACTGAAGAGACTATCCTAAGACTTCTGATCATCCATCCACTATTTTTTTTTTTGTATCAATTAAGCAAAAACCTAGTTAGATTTCCATCTACCTTGCTCCTAAGAACACCGTGTTCTGTTAACCATCTCCATAGCTCTCTGCAGGTTAGGATCCCTGCCATTCTGACCTTGCTGTTCATTACAATAATTGCACCCACTTTGCTTCTGACAGTAAATAGCCTACACCTGTCCTCTATTATTTCCAGATCCTATCATCAACTTTGCCATCAAGTAGCCCAGTTTTATTACAGCATCTCCTACTGTCAGCCCTGGTATGCATAGGACAGCCACTAAGCTCTTCAGTAATGGTGGCTCCCCTCTTACCAGCATGTTCCTTATTACTTTGGTAAATGGAGTGTCGTCTGAGACTTCCTGCAGAAAATGTCTGCTTAGTGGGTTTTCTGGCATTGCAGCAATTCTGGAGAATTTTGATTCCTTCCTCCACCCCATGGAATTTCTACTTCATTTTGTATTGATGATCACTTTTCCCAAGCTTCTAAGAGCCATTCTAGTAGCATGTTAGCACCGTCTCCTAGTGTCCTTGATGGAGTGAGTCCTATATTATGGGAGGCCAATCCTATATTAATAATCTCTTTTATCCAACTTTATGTTCTTCCCCCCTTGATCCAGCACCCTCAGGATCCAGTCCCATACGTACTGCACTGGCTTTGGTTACTATATGTTGACTAGGCCCTGCAACTCCTTTGGTATATACAGTCCCTTTCCTTCCTTAAGAGGGCCAGCACTTGCCTGTTATAACTTGACTTTAATTATGGGTCTGGTGTCCAGGAGGGAAAGTGGGGGTGAATTCTGACAGAAAGTGCATGTTTTCCTGCAAGGCAGAAATATCTGTAACATCTTCCAGCAAGAGGAGATTATAGACTTTAACAGGAAGGAATAGACCACTCTATAAGCCTAGAGAGTCCAGGGGACTCTCAGAAGTCAAAAGTTTAGAGCGCATTGACTCAGATGCCCTTATCTAAAGCCTCAGAGTCCACACCTTCCCAATCAGCAACTTGACATTGACATGATTTGCCAGGGTTGAGAATTCAACCTTCTCTGGAGCTCTGTGGAGCCCTGGTGGTGCTCCTTGGAAACCCTATGGGGCAGTTCTACTCCGTCCTATAGGGTTGCTGTGAGTCAGAATTGACTTGATGGCAACGGGTTTGTTTTTTGGGTTTTTGTTTGTTAGTTTTTTGGTCTTGAGCTCTGCAACCCTTATAATTAAGTCCTGGGCCTGATCCTCAGCTTTCTCTGCCCTCCAGCTGAACAAGATGAGAGTCTTTTTATATGCTTCCAAGGATATTTGACATTCACACTTCACCTTAAATTGGTGACAAGTCCTCCTTTGCCTTTCATTGTTTTTATCCAAGGCATCAATAAGAAAAACTCAAAACCAAGCCCGCTGTCGTTGAGTTGATTCTGACTCATGGCAATCCCAGGTGTTACAGGGTAGAACTGCTCCATAGGGTTTTCTTGGCTGTAATCTATGTGAAACAGACCGCTAAGCTTTTCTTCCACAGTGCTGCTGGGTGGGTTCGAACTGCCAACCTTTAGGTTAGTAGTCAAGAACAAATCACTTGCACTACCCAAGGACCTAAGGCAATAATAACGTCTAGCAAAATCCATCCAATTCCCTGTTGTTGTTGGGTGCTGCCGAGTCAATTCCGTCTCATAGCAACCCCATGTGACAGAGTAGAACTGCTCCATAGAGTTTTCTTGGCTGTAATCTTTACAGGAGGAGATTGCCAGGTCTCTCCCACACAGCTGCTGGGTGGGTTCAAACTGCCAACCTTTTGCCTTATGATTACTAAAACCAAAAAAAAAAACAAACCCATTGCCGTTGAGTTGATTCTGACTAATAGTGACCCTATAGGGCACAGTAGAAGTGACTGGTGAATTTGAACTGCCAACCTTTTGGTTAGCAGCCATAGCTCTTAACTACTACACCACCAGGGCTCCTTATGATTACTACTTTACTCAAATGCACAAGATATTACCCCTGCCAGAGTGTTCCCTTCTTCTGGTATCTCATTCCAGCTCACCATTGATAAAAATCTTAACAGTGTCACTGTTCCAGCATGCCAAAAGCTGTTAATATTTTACCTACCACTGGTCATATGGTTCTCATTCTAAGCTGGTGGGAAATCCACTTCCAAAACCCCATTTTAGAATGTTCTTCCTAGGCCCACTCCTAGTACTCACTGTCTTAAGTCGGGTTCCTTGGGAAATATACTCTGAGATGGATATCTGTATGCAGGAGTTTTTTTGGGTGGGCTGCTCTCAGAAATGGCAACTCTAAGGGATGAGGGAAACAGGATTGGACACAGGAGGATTTGAACTACAATGATGTCGCAACAGAGATCTCAGCTAATACCACAGGGAGTTCTTGAGTTGGGATGGCCCTTAAAAGTTGTCCTGAAATGAGGCAAGGAGGTCAGGCCTTTGTAGTCTTACACTGACCATTCATTGGATGGGGGCTGCTCTCCAAAGGGAAGATATAACCCTGGGTGAGGTGACCTCCTTCAGGTGAAGCCGGAGCATGGAGAAGGATTCAGCTATGAATCATTAGTAACCAAAACTCCTAGCAGCCAATGGGATGAGTGCCTCAGTCCTGAGGTGGAATTCGGGTGGCACACCATAGCATCCACTGCAATCCCCCTACTCCTTGGGTTGATGGTGGTGTTGATGTGGAATTAACACAAAAGAGTAGTAATTATGGTGCTTAGTTGGAGAAGTTCTTTCCACAGTAAATGATTTGCCACTATGTTCATGCTGACCATATCTGTCTTTAGAACTTGGGGAAGGTATAGAGAGGTGGGTTCAGCCTCAGATGAGGTAGGAAGGAGAGCACTGGGGGAAAGTTGTAGGAGTCTCCCTAGGGAACTTATCACTCCTTAGGGACCATTTCATTGGTGGTAGGTAGAATCCTCACAGCTTTTGGTATGCTGGAGCAGTGAATTTGCCAAGATTTTTATCGGTGGTGAACCTTACGTACAGTTTGTCCTCTGGTTATTCCTGGTATTATACTTCACCAATACAGAAGGAAATTCTCACTTTGAAATAAAAGCATATCCATATGCATTATTCAAATCATTTCTTAATCTAATTTCTCTTTTTCACATCAATTCTATATCTAATAGTGCCTTCCACATAGCATTAATTCATTCATTTAACAATACAGATTGTATAAACTACTATATGTCAGGAACTGTTCTAGACACTAGGGATATAATAACTATCAAGATAGACACAGCCCCTGTCTTCATGGAATGTAATTCTAGAAGAGGGTTGGGGAGACCATATATAAGGAATAAATAAACAAGAAAATTTCAAATAGTTATAAGTGACACAATGACAATAAAACAATAATGGGATAATAGGTCATTTAAATATGTGTAGAGTGGAAAGGAAAGTTACTGTAGATAAGGAAGTCAGAGCAGGCTTCTCTGAGGAGAGGTTCTTGGTGGAGACCTGTATGATGAAAAGGATCCTGTCATGTGAAGATGTGGAGGCAGAGGTTCATCTGAGCTGAGATCAGAATGAAGTGAGGGAGCAAGCCATGCAAAGGTCTGGAGGCAGTGGGTTACAGACAGATAAACCAGATGGAAGAGCTAGTACAAAGGCCCTGAGTTAGGATGAGCTTGGCAGGTTTGAAGATCAAAAAGAAGACCAGCATGGCTGAAGCTTAGTGAAAAGAGAGGGAAATAGTACAGGAAGTCCATTGACTTACGACGAGGTTCTGTTCTGAGGACTTCCTTGTAAGTCAGTTCTGACATAAATTGAATACCTCTTTTTTTTTTTAAAGTTTTCATTATTATTACCTTTTATTATCAGTATCTTTATAAATCCAATCTTTGTCTTTGGGAGTTGGCATGAGAATGATAATATCAGCAAATTACATGCTGCAACATTGTATGTAGTACATATTACTAATGATAAGATGTACCAAAAAAAAAAAAAGGGTAGTATTAAGTACAGTTTGTGGTAACTCGGGGACTACCTGTACAAAATGGGGTTGGAGATTAGGTGTAGATTACATAGGGCCTTATAAACCACAGTAAATAATTTACTCTATATCTAAGGATAATGGGGAAAAAAATGGTCCTCTGGTGTGCAGAGAAGTAACATAATCTACCTTAAGTTTTAAAAAAATTACTCTGGCTGTTGTGTACAAAATAAGACTATACAGGATCAAGAGTAAAAACAGGGATACCAGTTAGGAAGTTACTGCAGTAATTGAGGAGACAGATGATGGTGGCTTGGACCAGGGTGGTAGCCATGGAGACTGTGAGAAGTGGTCAGACCTTGGATATATTTTAAGGGTAGAGCAAACCTAAAGGATTTGCTGGCATGAGAGACATAGGACATGAGAGAAAGATAAGACTTCTATTAACAACAGTATAAGTAGCATCAAAATCCCAAGTGAGTGATTTGAACAATAAGTGGGTTGGAGGAAATGATTACTGAGGGCAAATCAAGGAAGTCTTCACAATCCTCAAAGGGAAATGTGTGTGTGTATTTTCAGTGAGAGAGTAGAGAGATACAGAGATATAAGGAGCAATTTCTCTTATAACAGATAATCTTACTGACAATCTACTTCTATGATTGGCCAAAGCCAATGTTTTCTGTTTTGATTGAATTGGGGAGGTCTTGGCTTTGTCAAGTTGCTCCTGGAGCTGACACTCCAATACAAATGAAGGCACCCCGTCTTCCATTGTCATACACACTGGGTGGCTTCTGAAGTAGCAATGGTCGTTATAGTGCCTCAAGCTGAGCTTAAGGGGGAGCCAGTAGCTGGGGAATCTGCATGCAATGTGCAGATGGAGGAGAAGAGCAAGAGCAAATCCAACTGCAGCTGTGGCTAGAAAGACTGCTCATTAGCGGTCCTTTTGCACTTCACAGGAAGGAAAGTATTCTGCAAGCAAAGTCGACCCACAGGTGCTGGACGGAGCCCAACTGATTTCCTTTGTGGAGCTAGCCACAGAGAAACCCTTCATGTGTACTCCCAGACTCAGTGGCAGTTTCAAGTTGATGTGAAGTGCTGACACATAGCATAGAAGTGTTGTTACTCTTAGAGCAGTTTGGAATTTCAAAGCATCACCTGATGGGAGAGGGTGTAGAAAGCAGGCACTCACCATTCTGCCTGAGAAAATAGGGGTTAAAGAAGGGAAGTAGGTTTTCACTAAGTGGAAGAGAGAGTTACACATTACTTACCACTAGGGATGGATTACCCAATAAGCAAGGTATGCACGGGCTTACCTGTGCTTACTTCCCAATCTGTAGCGCACAATTTCACCTGGTTTTCACCACCTCAAAGATGTGCACTGTAGATTAGGAAGTAAGCACAGTTAAGCCCATGCTTACCTTGTTTCCTGGGTAATCTGCCCCAGCCAGGAACCGATCTGTCCTGTTCATTATTAGCAGCGTGCCTGCCGCATAGTAGGTGCTAAAGAAATATTGTTGATGAATGAATGAACAATTGAACTGTAATCAACCTCAGGGTCCCTGACAGCTGGGTCATGTTGTCAGCATTTGTTGTCAGCAAATACGAAGTTCAAGATTCCAATTCCTGTTCTTGTGTTTGGTCCCTGGGACACAATCAGGTTATGTCTATACAATACTACTGGAGTACTTATTTTTTTGTGGAACTGGTCAGTAAATAGAGAGAAGGAATCAGTCCATTGCATCAGGTGACTGTTTTGACTGGTATTTTTTTTTTTTCTTCTTAATTGCCTAGTCTTGAGTCTGAATTGACAAAACAAACAAAAGCAAAAGAAATCAAAAAGCATGCTGGTGTCTGCTAGACACAATTACATCCTTGTCCTGAGCTGTGGCCATCAGTATGAAACCCAGGAGACTGAACAGTGGGGATAAGAGGCTGTGTCTTCAACCACTTCTTTTAGTCACCTCAGCAGTGGGGGGTGGAGAACAGCCAGATCAGTTGTTTGATGTCATGAATTCAAAATATCCAACTGATAGACTCAATTTTTCACTACTTATACAATCAGGGCTCTTGTATAATCAGCATCCTCGCTCTCCGTAAGGTATCAGGCTCTTTGTCACCTCTCAAATGCACCCTTTTTAAAAATTACAAATATTAGATACCTTAGTCTTTTCTGTTAGGAGATTTCCACATCTAAACCTCTTCAACCATTCTTTGCTCTTCCCCCCTATCTTGGCAGCTGTGTGTCCCCCAAAGATTTTCTTTCTAATCAGGGCTGAAATCTAGGTTCTGTTTTTGAGCAACCAGATCTGGGGCTGTCTGTATTAGCAAGCAATATTTTTCCCAGTCAGTCTGATTTGATGAATTGAAGGTTTCCACAGACTTTGCAAAGTGACAACTGCTTAAGCTAAACAATGACACCAAATGAAACCACCTATCAAACAAAGGCACATCAGGAGGAGGAACAAGATGACGCTGATGTCATGAAGACTGCCTCAACTGGGGGGGCATATTCAAGGCAGAGTCTTCATATTGCACAAGCAGAGCTCACACAAAGAAAAACAGGAGAAAACACACAAAGAGAACTGGGGCTGAAACCTATCAGAAAAAGGAATTTAAATTGTAGATTGATTTGTTATTATTTCGAGTCCTTCATATATAGAAGGGGGCTATTTTTGCTGCTCTTCTGTTTGGTGTGTAATCTTCAGAGATAAACATGTAGTTTTAAACACTATTTCAATAAACAAAACGCGTAAGAGTTTCAGGTCTAACAGAATATTTCCATGAGTTACAAGTATAATAGCTGTGCCCCAGGATAGCATAACCATGAGTGGGCTACTTAGTCTTTCCCAATGAGTGGGAAAAAATGATTTTATAGCAACAACTTCCACTTCCTATTATAATACAGTTCTGCCCAGCAGCAGCAGCCTAAAATTATAAAGAGTAAAACATTTAATGAACTTGCTCTCATTAAACGATGCATATCATCTAATGCTGGGGGAGAGAAGGCAAAAACTCATAGTTTGAATGGTCCTAGAACAACCTTAACAGCAGCTTGTTAACAATAAAACTGAGGACTATCACACTATTTCAGCCGTTGGGAAGCAATTTATTTTATTTATTCTCACCACTGCACTTTTTGGTCCTATAATGTATTCCACCCTTCAGAAGACTTTATCTCAGCTGGAAAACATGAATTCTTATTTTGGTTTCCAAAATTCCAATTTTTTACTAAATTCTAAGTGCCTTTTAAAAATTGAAATGCTCGTGGTTGACATTCATTCTTATGGGTAAAATACATAGCTACATTCATAGTTTAAAAGAGTGTACATTTAAAACTCATACTTTGTCAAGAGCATAATTGAAAATGAGACTTTCCCCGCTTTGGTTTGGTTTCAGTTGCATAACAGGGTTCATGCTTCCTGTCTATCAAAGAATGTACTCTTGCGCCACATAGCCCGAGAGAGAACGACAAGATGATTAGAACTGTCTTCTTTACCATTAGCCATTATTGGGAGCCTCAGAATGCTGCTGAGGTTCCTAGGAGTTGTACTTCTCATTTCTGGTTAACAAATCGGTGTAAAAATGCTTGAAGGAGAGTTCACAAGGAAGATGTGGTGCATTTTGAAATCTGCACAAGAAATTTAATTAAAAACATGGAGGCAAGGTCACCAAATGATGAATTTTCTGCAGATTGAGTGTGGTATTTTTGACTCTTTTCAATTTGATGGCATAACTTCGACAGTATTGAGTGATTCAGAAATAATTGAACACTTTCACAAATGTTTACTCAGTTACTAGGCTCTGTATGAAATTGTAGAATGTACTCAATGGTAGAGTTACCTGAACAAGTGTCTAACTATTAGGGAAATAATAGGTTTTGGCGACATGTTCATATATAACCTGGTTACTGAGTAATCTGTGTTTGAGGGTGTTCAATTCTTTTTGAATTACTCTATAGTTATTTGTTGTGAAAGTTTGCATGGATACCTTTCAATTAAAATTCAGGCTGCAAAATAGCAAAAACAATTTGAAATTCTTACGAAAACTGTCCCAAGTCATCCATAGAAAGATATGCATTATTTTTATTCTAAATGCATAGTCTCCTTTCCTATCACTTTGATATCACTAAAGTCAGCTCCTGTACTATTATAAGAAAGTCAGGAACACACATATGCACTTCAAACCCAGAAGTACACTTTGATATTTAAAGTCAATAAATAAATACATAGCTGAATGAATGAACGCAGGACTGAGTACTGAATACACAAGACTGGATTGGACCCAGGTTGTCAAAGAGTCTCTGAAAAAGACTTTGGGTCTATACAAGCTTACTAAACTGACCATTTTGACTAAAATGACCAGTCAGTTTAATGAAACAGCCACTTAACTTCCCCCCACACCCCAAATTGAACAAAACCACCCGTTTTGGGAACTTGTGGACGGTCTTATTTTCCTGCTCTTTCCCAAAACCAATTCCTTCCACTGCTCTACTCACCTGTTTCTTCCAAGCAGCCCTTTACTGACTCAATTGTTTTCTCAATTGTGATTGGAGTTAGGGAATAACTATTTGTTCCCCAGGACACACATTTTCTTGGGATTGAGCAAGTTACAGTAATCATCTGAGCTGATGGCTGCCCTGGGCAGAACCATCTGAAGGCCCCTAAGGAGCAGGTTAAACTACTGAGTGCTCCACGAATTCTGCTTCAATCAAAAAATCTATGAACTGCTGGCATGGCATTCAGTCCACTGTTTCGTAGCTTGCACTCAGCTTCTGAACCAGTGATCTGAAATACTCATTCAGCTTCAATTTCTCTTGGGGCTAGCCAATAAACTGAGCGGGTCAGGCCAAGTCACAATTCTTCAAGCAGCAGCCACCCAACTTAGGCTAGATGCCTAATTTGGAAATATGTGATGAGGAAGGAAATGCACTTCTGCAATTATTAATTGAGGTGTGTTCATTTCCATGTTAATCCTTACTGCAGTTCTCAACAGGAGACAATGTGTCAATGAAAACCCCTGAGAGAATATGCAAGACTCTAGGATCTAGGAGACTCACTCACTTTTTCCCCTGGGCGTGAGATACCCACTATCTTCCACAAGATGGCAGGCAGTTTTCATTTTACTGTTGCTGATCAACAGGAAATCACTCCACTCTCAAATGACAGCAACCCCAGGTAGCTATGGTGACATTTGCTTTACATTATGATACACACTAATTAATCATTAGTGATCCCAGAAGTAAGTCTGCTAAAAATGCTTTGCTATGGCTTCTCACAGCAGGGGCTTTCAATATTGATACTATTACATGCACATATGTTCAGCCAGTGTATGTTATACCCGTGGCTTCAAGCTTTTAGGGTATTTTAATTAATATTGCCTGGATTAATATTCACCTCTTGTTTGGAAGGGGAAATGATAAGGCTAGTAAAAGAAATACAGAAAGAGAAAGTAGCAAACAAGGCTTTGAAAAATGAAAGGCAACTTTTGATGAGTTTTCAGAATGAGGCACATTTACCTTCCCACATTTGTTGGCATCTTCAGCTTTTTCCCAGGCTCATCTCAAAATCTTTGGGCCAAAAATTCTGTAAAGAACAGTGCACACGTAGTTTGAGCCCTATGGTCTCAAAACAGATCACCTCATGAAGGATTTAATCTATTTCATCAATCAACAGGAAATGCTCACGTCATCTTCCAATACGGATTTGATTCCACAGCAAGAAGCTTCATTCTTACAAGCAACTCCACCAGGCCTCAGCCACAACCTAGGCTAGAGAAAATGAGCCCTGGTTTTCTTCTTGGGCAAAAACCTCAGAATTTTGAGGCCAGTTCCCTCCATAAGCTGAAGCTAGTCCGGGCCAAAAATAATCAACCTGGGCCCACTCCACCAGTGGTGGAAACGCTTAAGTGGTTTAAGTTCACGCCTTAGTTGCAACTGAAACTGGTTAGTTCTCCACTTAACTCAGCTACACCCAGCCCTAGTACTTGTTAGCAAATCGTTTGAAAAGTCTTTCACCCCTTCACTAAAATTTCACTTTCCTCTGATAATGGCACTTCCTTCACAACTGCTTTAGCAGTGCTCTCTAACGTTATTGTGCATAATCACCTGGGGATCTTGATAAAATGCAGATTCAGTAAGTTAGAAATAGGTTGAGATTCTGGTTTCTTACCAGCTCCCAGGTGAATCTAGCTGCTGCTGGTCCACAGGCCATACTTGAGTTAGCAAAGCTCTATAGTCCCTTCATTCATCCACACTCCATATATCCTGGGCTGAAGACTGGTAGAAGTTTCTAAATTTCCCACTGTAGCTTCTAGAATTTCTGTCATCAATAATCCCTCCTTTTTTGAAGCCCTTATCATCTATTTGATAAACTCTCTTCCCAGTCATCTCTGGATCTCCCTCCCAGGCACTCCACTGCATTCATGAAACATTCTGGAACCCTCTTCTTTCCACCATATCCATTCTTCTGGAAAAACTTCAGCCTTCATGTGGATGACTCACTCATGGCACTGGTCTTGACCTTTATTTCAATGACCTTCATCTCTAGTCCACTTTTGCAGTCACCTCAGTGGCCACACCATGAACCCTGTTAGCACCTGAAACTGTTCTAACCCTGAAATCTTTTGTGTATGTGTGTTAAAAGATATATAACAAAAAGTTTGCCATTTTAACCCTTTTAAGTGTATAATTCAGTGATAAAACTGAAATCTTAAACCTTAAAATTTCCCTCCCTTGCCTCAAGCCTCCAATAACAGACTTCCACCTCTATTCTCTTTCAACTAAACCTGTTTTTATACCCCATTGTTCCCTTCAGTCCTTGGATACCTCCCTATTCTTATCTCCTAACACCACTTGTTTTTACCTCCATTTCTACCCATTCTGGAGGCCATAGTCAACCATTTCTACTCTGAACTCAATAATATTCTACTTTCCTTAATTTAATCTTCTTCTGAGACTACTATGCATACTCAATCCTATGTGCACCCATACTTGTTTTTTACTCTTCCACATCTACAAAGATCCTGGTGAAAACACACACTCGCTTCATCATGCTGAGTGACCCCATTACACGTTCATGTATCCAACCTGAATTGGGCCCCAAACACTGCTACCTGATCCTCTTATTTGTTCCCTCACAATTGTTTTTTTGACCCTTTCCATGCTTCTCAAGCTGTCAAGTTATAAAATATAAACTTCTTCATTTCCCATTCCCTTCTACCACAAAATCTACATATCTTTACTCGGCCTCTCTTTCTTTGTCTCCTATTATATCACTTTTTCCTTCCAAAGCTAATCCCTCAATTTTTATTGGCCTTAACATGTAAATCCCTCTTATGCTCTTGATTCTACCTTGGCCCAGTAATTTTCCAGTCTCTTAAATTAGCATATTTTTTCTTCCTATTGGGTCCTTCCTCTCAGCCAGCAGATACTCCCAGGTCATCTTCACTACCTTCTCAACCAAAAATGCCCCCCACAACTTTATTTCTTGCTAACATAAGCTACGATCCTAACCCTACCTCTTATTGTATAGCTAAACTTCTAGAAAGAGTTGCCTTCATTCATCTTTACTTCTTTATCATCCATTCTCTCCTTAACCCCAAACAAGTCTGTATCATAATGTAAAGCAAAGATAGCCCCTACAAGCTGGCTTCTGCCTCCACTACTCCACTGATGGCCTCTTAGTTTCCAATCTCAGCGGCCTCATCTCTGCTCTCATTGTTTCTGATCCATTGGCAACATTTGACCCTGATGCTCACTCTCTGGTAAAAACATTTTCCTCCTATCACCTTGGATCCTCTCTGTTTTCCTAATTGTTCATTTTTTAAAATCTCCTCTATTTATTACTCACTGTTATTTCTCCATCAAATCCTCAATGTCAGTTTCCCAAAATGTCTGCCGTTAGCCCTCATCTTTTCTCACTCAACACTTTCCCGCTGAACCCCTCTCTCCCTGGGCTATTATAGGCATTCCCTTGATCTCGACAATTTTTCACATCACTTACTATTTGTAACTTATGATATTATTTATTTATTTATTTATTTATTATGTTTATTCCCTGTCTACCACCCTTTCCACCCATGCTAGAATGTCAGCTCCATGAAAGCAGGGAATTTTGTCCATTTTGTTCACTGATGTATACCAAGCACCTGGAACAGTGCCTGGAACATAGTAAATACTCAATAAATTTTGTTGAATAAATGACCTATCACCCATGGAATTATCACTGCTATATCTATACCTATAAACCTAACTCCTCTTTTGAATAGATACCTCTCTATGGCTATCTTACCAACACCTCAAGTTTAGCATGGACCAAACGAAAGTTATTATCTCCTCCTGCACAAAACTTGCTCTTCTTGCAGTGGTTTCTCTCTCAGGTTATGGCACTGAATAGATTAGAAAATTAGTCATTTTAGCTCCTTTTTTCCTTTCTCACCATGCAGAGCTAATCAGTCAGTATGTCCTATGGATTCCAACTTCTCTAATAGCTGCCATGCCCATACCCTCTCTTTATTCATCCTCATAGCCACTGCCTTAGTTCAGGCTCTTATCTGCTCTTACCAACAATCTTAAAATTGCCTCCTAAAATTATCCTACTGCCACCAGTTGCTCACCACCATCATCCTACACAATCTTGCCTGACTTATTTTCCTGAAAAACAAACCAAACCAACCAAACAAACAAAAAACAAATCTGACTAACATCACGTCTCTCTTGAAAATCTACAAAGGCTGCCCATTTTCTACAAATCCACCAGCTGCTCATTGGAAATCCTATGGGGCAGTTCTATTCTGTCCTATAGGTTCACTATGAGTCGGAATCAACTTGAGGGCAATGGGTTTGTTTTGTTTTGTTTATACTCCAGATATTTCTAATCTGATTGATCACATACCTAATGAACATAACAGAAGATCCTAAGAGAACACAGATGAGAATAGGGGTGACTTGTTTAAAGAAAATATGACAAGACTCACTGGAAAAATGGAGTGACTTAAAACCGACCTTGGGTAAGGAGTTGAGATCTGATAAAGACTCAAGATAAAACTCTTCTAACAGGGTCTACTTCTCTGCCCAAGGGCCTAGGTGGGATTCTCAAAGTGGGAGCTATGGACCATCTGCATCAGAATCCTCTGAAGGTGGGACCTAGTATCTTCATTTTTAACAAGCTTCCCAGGAGACTCACATACATATTCACATACACATTTGAGAACCATTGACTTAGGGAGTAATATCCACATTTTCTATTTTTGAGAGTGGTGAGACCTGTGTCCTATTACCCCTAAAAAAAAAAAAAAACCCATCGACGTCAATTCCGACTCATAGCGACCCTATAGGACAGAGTAGAACTAGGAGCAGCTGGTGGATTTGAACTGCAGACCTTCTAGTTAGCAACCTGAGCTCTTAACCACTCACCACCAGGGATCCTATTACCCCTATGTAGCGTGGAAAGGGCACTTGATTAAGAGTCTGAAAAGCTGGTTTCTTTTCTTAGCTTTTCCCCTCACTTACTTTATGCGCTAAGGCAAGTCACTTACCATGATATGTAAATACAGGGGTTAGAGAATATGACTACGGACTGGAAGGTGTTTGGTTTGGTTTTGGCTTAGAGGAGATGACCTCTCAGGACACTTGCCACCATAAGAGTTATTGATTCCGTGTAACCATGCCTCATCACCTCACATCCTGGAATTTCATGTTACCACACTGAATACCATTGACCCTGACCAAGAACTATGAGTAAGGAAACTGCTAAGAAAGTGAGTCAAATGTCACCTTCTCAGTGAGGCCGTCCCTGTCAACCTTATCTAAAAGAGCAAGCCCCTCCCCACCCCCATGCTTTTTATCCCCCTTGTCTGCTTTATTTTTCTCCTTTGTACTCATCATTAACTTAGTATGTATTTCACTTATTTATCTTACTTACTATCTATTTTCCCCCACTGGACTGTAATCAACATGAGAGCAAGAGTTGTGTCTGTTCTGTTTTGTTCATTGCTGTATCATCCAGACCTCCAACAGCTCCTGGCATATAACAAAGTACAGCTTCAAAGCTCTCCTCATTCCCTTGTTCCTATAGCCTTCTCATCCTCTCCCTTCTCTATGTATAACCTCCCATTCTCTCCTGTCCTCCTCTCCCTTCTCCCTATCTCCCTCTCCCTCCCCAGCTTTCTCTCCAGTTCTCACTCCTTCCCATTGTCCTGTACCCTGTCCCTTTTATATCACTTTAGAGCTGTGGTAGTTGAGATGCAGTAAAGTGGACAGTATGGGTTGTTGTTGTTGTGTGCCATCGAGTCAATTCTGACTCATAGCGACCCTGTAGAAAAGAGTAGAACTGTCGCATAGGGTTTCCTAGGGAGTAATCTTTACTGGAGCAGATCACAGGTCTTTTATCCCACAGAGCCACTGGTGGATTCGAACCGCTGACCTTTTGGTTAGCAGCCGAGCGCTTAACTATTGTGCCACCAGGACTCCTTATAATGGAGAATATTTCATGCCCGTTTTCAGCTTCTCAGTTTGTTCAGATAAATCTCAGAGGAAAATTCCCTCCCTAGAACTCTGGGAGAGAAGTCCTTCCAGCCCTGAGAAGATCTTTGGCAGAGTTTTTATTGTGGACTAAGGACACTCTGACCTCTGAACTTATGTTTAGAGAATGCTGTTAATGACCTTTGTAAAGAGAGCACCATTTAATCCACTTAAGACATAGACAAGCAAGCAAACAAATAAATGGCAACAACAACAAAAACCACTTAATTCAAACAAAATAGTAGTCAATGGTCCCAAGCTATGAGTTTCATTGAGTTTGGGCCTGAAGTACTCAGACTACATTTTGCCTTCTTGCAAGAAAGGCTCATTCACAGGGTCATCTGAAGGCAACATTATGAGGTAGACCATATTCGTCTCTAGCTCCACCCTACAGGCATATTGCCCATTCCCTCTTGGCCTCACAGATGCCCACTCAACTATTCTATCCCCTAGCCCCCTACTCAGGTGGCATTAGCTACCTTGCCCCTACAGAAACCCTTCCAAACCAAGCTTCTATCCAGTTCAGAAGATCAAGGAATCTAGACTGCCTTGCTAACTGGAATGGTAAAACATATTCTTTGTCAAGTGGGGTCATCAGAGAAGAAGATAATGCTGGCTACCTCCTTTGCTATTGACCTTGTTGTTGATGCTGAGGATGGAGATTTTGAGCCTTGGTATCAAGACAGGGATATTTTAGGGTGGGCTATTTTTTCCATGCCATACCAGTGCAGCCATGAAGGCAGCTGCTTGCTCTGACATGAACAAGATGGAAGCATTTCTAAAAATCTTGCAATCAAATTGAGTGAATAAAGATTGTGAGACCATTTAGCTGGATAGAGACTTTCTTGGAATTCAACAAACTTGTGTGAGCCAGTAGAAGAGTCCCAGGACCTAGCGGGGTGCTCAGTATGTGCTGAATGAAGACACAAACCTAAGTCTTATGGAAAGCTGAAACTTTCATACAAATTTTGGCTGGTTCAGAGCATAAAACAACTGTGAAGGATTGGGTTTCAAACTGTAGAAGGCCCATAGGAAAAGAAACAGCCATTCCAAAACAGAGATTTATATTTTCATTTAAAACAAATTAAATACTACCCTTTCTTCTCTGTTGGACCTCAAGCAAATTTCAGGTCTCTCAGGACCAGACCAAAGCTATATTTCAGGCTTAGTGTAGCCACTGAACACCTTGGCCTCTCAGCCTCCAAAGAGATATTTCTTTGAAAAGCTTAGCAGCAAGCCTTGGAAATGGAAACCCTTGTGGCCAGTTTTCACTCTGTCAGTTGAGGAGTTAGCCTTTGACCCTTTGTTTAATCTCCATTTTGGAGAGGGTGATGGACCAGTACGTTAAAAGGGGGAGAAGGGAAACTCAGAACTCTCTATTTAGCAAAGTTTGATGGAAACAAGATGGCTAATATGAGTTTCAAGGATTCTTGGACTTTCAAGTCTCTCTGTTTCCCTTACCAATTAAGTTGGTTGTGAGTCAATTCAAAAAATAATTACTGAGTGCCAACTAGGTGCCAAACACTTTGCTAGATGCTGCTCTTTCCATCCATTCATCATTCCACAAATATTTACTGAGCACCTACAATAGCCAGGCAATGTGTTAGGTACTAGATAAAGCAAGCATGGTCTCTACCCTCATATATACTACAGTCAAGTGGGGGCAATTCTTCTGCCAAAAGCAGAAAAATTTGACTAAAATATAATAAAAAATAACAGTATCATATACTGAACACTTATTGTATGCCATGCATTGAGCCATGTACCATATATATGTTATCACTTTTACTCCTCACAGCAACCTAGCAAAGCAGCTCTTATTATTATCCCCATTTTACAGACGAAGAAAATGAGGCCCAGAGAGGTAACTTGTTCAAGATCATACAGCTACTCAATTGCAGAGCTTGGATTTAAACACGTGTCTGTCCAATTTCAAAACTATACCCTTTCTAGAACACCCTGTTTCTTCTAGAGAAGCTGTTAAAAGAGCAATCGCAATTTAATGTTCTAGAGGAGCCAGATCTTTTTTTCTCATGTTGACTTTTGCTCAGGGATTTCTGCTCATGGTGATAATTACTGATTTGAAATGTCTAGCCACACACCTATTTTCTCCCAAAGAACTTTTCCCATCAGCTTTAAAGGAAATCAATTGTGGAATTGTAACTTGCCTTGTTGAATGACTTGTAGTTGGGCATTTTTGCTTCCTACAACCATTCTAGATGACAATCAAGAAGGCATAAAAAAATGGAGACATAGTATCTCTGTGGAATCATGAGGCTGCAATAATCCATTGTGTCCTTACACAGGTCACTGCAGTGGGCTCTTCACCATGTGAGCTAAACAATTCAGGTACTGTCATCACTGAGACCAAGGATCTTGATCATTTATTTATGGATGGACTGTGCTCTGGACATAGTACAAATCAAGACCAAGACAGCATCTCTCTAACCAGGACTTTGTGAGCACAATACTACTCAGGCAATGGTGCTGGGTTCTGGAACGAATCCCTATCCACATACACACTCAAGACCCTCCCACCTCAGTCTCTTTCCTCCAACTTTCCCCTAGACTAGAAGATTCTTTCTCCTTCTGTTTGTCAAAATATAACCCTTTCATTAAAACAATTAATAATAGACTCCCGGGCAACATGGTGCTATAGACAGAAGCACCACACTGTCCCTCCACAGCAAAGATCCAAAAAACTAAGTCAAACAGAGACAAATGTCAATCCTGAAACCCTATGCATAAAATGAAGAGATAAAGAACTCAGCCAAGCACCGAATGGAATGAGAAACTGACAGAGAACAGAGAGCAAGGAGAGATACATGCAGAGGTCCCCCATCAGCTAACACAGCGTGGATTCACCATCTTGGACTCTTATCAGAGATCAGTGCACAGGGAGTATGGGAAAGCAGCTTCACAGAGCTTCCAGCAGGAGACGGAAAAACCGGTAACCAGCGATATACGCTTTCCCACCCCTCACCCTTCTTCACCCCTCTTGGCCTCCTCTGCTTCCCGAAGGCACAGTCCCTTGGCCAGGAATCACTGACTTCACCTCAGTGCCACTCGGGTTCCACCCGCCTGCACTGACTGGCTTCCTGAGTGCCATTTGTTGGCTGCTGGTTTTGCTTTTTTCTGCTTCTTTTGATTTCTTCCATACTTCTCACCACCCCCCCTCCTTTCTCAAAAATACCTGGCTTCATGTGCCATCTTTGCTTCTTTCTGAAAGGCTGTGTAACGCTGCTCAACTGTGAAACTGCTTTCCGGCCTGTGCTGCCACGATGGTAGGATGCCCGGGGCTTTTGTTTATTTGTTACGATTTGTTCTGTTTTGATTTGTTTGTTTGTTTCTCTTCTTTTTCTTTTCTAAGCTTGGGAGCCCCTTTTAGCTGGGCAGTACTGTGCAGCTTGGGAGCTACTCCCATAATCTGGGCAGACGCACAGTGGGATCCCTGGGGAAATTCCTTTCTTCTTGTCTTTTTTTTCTTTTGGTTTCTTTGTTTAGTTTTCTTCCTCTCTTTTTCCCTTTTGTCTTTCTTATTTCTTAGTTTCTCATCTTTCTATACTTACTTTCTCTTCCTGTCTCCTGAATACCTGGTGCTGTGTGACACCTCTACATCTTCTAGTCAGGCTATACTTCACGGCCTGGGAGCAACTTCCTCAGTCCTCCCAGCCACACCAGTGGGATCCCTGGGGAGCTTTGCTTTCCTTTTTTCTCTAATTTTTATTTATTCATTTTTTTCTTTTACCTTTTTTTCTTTTTTGTTTTTCTCCATTTCTCAGTCTTTCACCTCTCCACTCCAATGGGAAACTCCCTTAGCACTTTTTTTTTGTTTGTTTGTATGTTTTTGGCTCTTGTTCCTCTGTCCTCTCTCTACTCTTTCTCATACCCATCTTAGCTCCACACATCACAATCTCCCCCCTCCTTCCTGCCTACCTTCACCATGTGCTGAACATCACACCTCCAAACAGCACAGGCACCGCCTACCAGAACCTGCCCTGCACTGATTCCCAACCCGCCCTGTCAGCCCTAGTACATGCCACAAACAACCTATCCGAGTAACTCCACTTCAGCTGGACCTGCCCTGCTGTACCATACATGAGCAACTGACCCTGCCCATTGGAGAAGGAAGCAAAAAGTATTATGCCCACAGAAGAGGATACAACAAAGGATGCACAGCCCGCCTGATCAGACATAACCAAATAAAACAGAAAAGCAGGACGAAACAGACAAATTTACAATCAATAAGTGAAAAAAATAACTACTGAGTGTTCTGAAGACAGCAGACAATATCAAAACCTATACAAAAACAGGACAGGATGGTTCCAGAAAGCATCCAAAATAAAACATCAGATGCATTTCCAGTAGAAGAAAAGGCACTAGAACTACCTGATAGGGAACTCAAATGTCTAATATTCAGAGCTATCCAAGAGATGAAGCAAAAAAATAGACAAAAATGAGGAAAAAATAGACAAATTCATGGAAAAAGGCAGACAAATTCATGGAAAATACAGACAAAAAAAAATGGAAGAATTCAAGAAAACAATACAGGAACAAAATGCTAAAATACATTCACAACTAGAAATCATACAAAAACAACAATTAGAAATCTAAAAGAGAAACAAGATTTCAGAAATGGACAGTGTCATAGAATGGCTGAGGAGCAGGTTTGAAATGATGGAAGACAGGATCAGCAAAATTGAAGACAAATACTTGTATACAATTCTGTTTGAGGAAAAACCAGAAAAAAGAATGACAAAAAATGAAGAAACCCTGAGAATTATGTGGGATACAATCAAAAGCAAAAATTTGTGAGTAATCAGAGTTTCAGAACAAGAGGAGAAAACAGAAAATATAGACAGGATCATGGAAGAACTGCAAACAGAAAACTCCCCCAATATTATGAAAGATGAAAAGCTGACCATCCAAGAAGCTCAATGAACCCCATATAGGACAGATCCCAAAAGAAAATCACCAACGCATATCATAATCACATTCCCTAAAACCAAAGACAAGGGAACAATCCTGAAAGCAGCTCAAGAAAAACAAACAGTCACACACACAGGAGAAATAATAAGACTATGCTCAGAGTATTTGGCAGGAACCATGCAGGCAAGAAGGCAATGAATGACATATATAAAACCATGAAAGAAAAGAATTGCCAGCCAAGAATAATATATCCTGAAAAACTCTGGTTCAAATATGATGGTGAAATTAGGACATTTCCAGATAAACAGAAATTAAAGAGCTATGTAAAAACCAAACCAAACTTACAAGAATTATTAAAGGGAGTCCCTTGATCGGAGAACAAACAACATCAGACCACAGGCTGAATCTAGGACGCAGGATGTACCAACCAGATACCAACCTAGGAAATGAACTCTTAAGTACTATCCAAAACCAAAAGAATTATAATAGGGAACCAGAGAGGTTAATTTGTAAATGACAACAACATCAGAACAATAAAAGAGGGAATAAACAGTGTAGGTATAGAACCTTCTAATGGAGAGGAAGGCAAGGTGATAACAAGAAATAAAAGACTGGTTCAAACCTAGGAAGATAAGGGTAAATTTCAAGGTAACCACAAAGAAAGTTAACAAACATACTCATCAAAATAAAGAAGAAAAACAAGAAGTCTCAGTAAAAACAAAACCTACAAAAACAAAAGAAATGAAATAAAATCCACAAACAAAACGAACTCAGCACAAGAGAGTAAGAGAAGCAAAGAAAAAGCCAGCACCACAAAAAAAACCTACAAAATGACAGCAATAAACTCACATCTGTCAATAATTACACTGAACATAAATGGCCTAAATGCACCCATAAAGAGATGGAGAGTGACAGAATGGATTAAAAAAACAGGATCCATCAATATGGTGTCTACAAGAGACAGATCTTAGAAACAAAGATGTAAATTTATTAAAAATCAAAGGATGGAAAAAATACATCAAGTAAACAGCTACCAAAAAAGAGCAGGAGTGGCAATTCTAATCTCAGATAAAATAGACTTTAAAACAAAATCCACCATAAAAGACAAAGAA
>NW_004444015.1:10165834-10169477 GCF_000243295.1 Trichechus manatus latirostris
ACCAAAAAAGAGCAGGAGTGGCAATTCTAATCTCAGATAAAATAGACTTTAAAACAAAATCCACCATAAAAGACAAAGAAGGACATTATATAATGATTAACGGGATGATCCATCATGAAGACATAACCATAATAAACATCTATGCAGCCAATGACAGGGCTCCAAAATACATAAAAGAAACTCTAACAGCACTGAAAAGAGAAACTGACAGTTCCACGATAATAGTAGGAGACTTCAACACACCACTCTCGGTAAAGAACAGAACATCTAGAAAGAAACTCAACAAAGATACAGAAGACCTAAAGGGCACAATCAACCAACTTGACTTCACAGACATATATAGAACACTACACCCAGCAGCTGCAAAGTACACATTCTTTTCCAATGCATATGGAACATTCTCCAGAAGAGACTACATCTTAGGCCACAGAGCAATCCTCAACAAGATCCAAAACTCTGAGATAATACAAAGTATCTTCTCTGATCACAATGCCATCGAGGTAGAAATTAACAAC
Source organism: Trichechus manatus latirostris (assembly GCF_000243295.1). Taxonomy (NCBI): domain Eukaryota; kingdom Metazoa; phylum Chordata; class Mammalia; order Sirenia; family Trichechidae; genus Trichechus; species Trichechus manatus. The sequence continues at coordinate 10,166,350 of NW_004444015.1, forward strand.
AGGAAGAGCAATGAAAAAAATAAATTACACGGAAACTGAATAACACCCTGCTTACAAACCACTGGGTGATAGAAGAAATCAGAGATGGAATCAAAAAATTCCTAGAATTAAATGAGAATGAAAATATATCCTACCAAAACCTTTGGGGTACAGCAAAAGCAGTCCTCAGAGGACAATTTATAGCAATAGATGCACACATCAAAAAAGAAGAAAGGGACAAAGTCAAAACATTAACTACACAACTCGAACAAATAGAAAGAGAACAACAAAAAAGGCACAGCCACCAGAAGAAAGGAAATAATAAAGATCAGAGCAGAAATAAATAAAATAGAGAATAGAAAAACAATACAAAGAATCAACAAAACTAAAAGTTGGTTCTTTGAAAGGATCAACAAAATCAACAAACCTCTGGCCAGACTGACTAAAGAAAAACAGGAGAGGATGCAAATAACCCAAATAAGAAATGAAATGGGGGACAGTACAACAGACCCAACTGAAATAAAAAGGATCGTAACAGAGTATTAGGAAAACTAAACTCCAACAACTTTGAAAACCTAGAGGAAATGGATGAATTTCTATGAAAAACACTTCCTACCCAAACTAACACAAAATGATGTTGAATATCTGAACCGACCCATAACAAAAGAAGAGATTGAAAAGGTAATTAAAAAAAAACTCCCAATAAAAAAAAGCCCCGGCCTGGACGGCTTCACTGGAGAATGCTACCAAACTTTCAGAGAAGAGTTAACACCACTACTACTAAAGGTATTTCAGAGCATAGAAACGGATGGAATACTCCCAAACTCATTCTATGAAGCTAGCATAACCCTGATACCAAAACCAGGTAAAGACACCACAAAAAAAGACTATTACAGACCAATATCCCTTATAAACATTGACGCAAAAATCCTCAACAAAATCCAAGCCGATAGAATTCAGCAACATATCAAAAAATAATTCACCATGATCAAGTGGGATTTATACCAGGTATGCAGGGATGGTTCAACATTAGAAAAGCAATCAATGTAATCCATCACATTAATAAAGCAAAAGACAAGAACCACATGATCTTATCAATTGATGCAGAAAAGGCATTTGACAAAGTCCAACACCCATTTATGATAAAAACTCACAGCAAAATGGGAATAGATGGGAAATTCCTCAATATAATTAAGGGCATTTATACAAAGCAAACAGCCAACATCATCCTAAATGGAAAGAATCTGAAAGCATTCTCCTTGAGAACAGGAACCAGACAAGGATGCCCTTTATCACCACTCTTATTCAACATTGTGCTGGAGGTCCTAGCCAGAGCAATTAGGCTAGAAAAAGAAATAAAGGACATCCAAATTGGTAAGGAAAAAGTAAAAATATCTCTATTTACAGATAATATGATTTTATGCACAGAAATCCCCCAAAGAATCCACAAGAAAACTACTGGAACTAATAGAAGATTTCAGCAAAGTATTGGGATACAAGATAAACATACAAAAATCAGTTGAATTCCTCTACACCAGCAAAGAGAACTTTGAAGAGGAAATCACTAAATCAATACCATTTACAATAGCCCACAAGAACATAAAATACTTAGGAATAAATCTAAACAGGGATGTAAAAGACCTATACAAAGAAAACTACAAGACACTATTGCAAGCAACCAAAAGAGACCTACATAAGTGGAAAAACATACCTTGCTCATGGATAGGAAGACTCAATATTGTGAAAATGTCAGTTCTACCCAAAGCAATCTACAGATACAGTGCAATCCCGATCCAAATTCCAATGGCATTTTTTAACGAGATGGAGAGGAAGAGGCCACGGATACATGAAGTATTAATGAAGAAGAATGAAGTGAGAGGCCCCACACTACCTGATTTTAGATCCTATTATACTGCCACGGTAGTCAAAACAGCCTGGTACTGGTACAACAACAGATACATAGACCAATGGAACAGAATTGAGAATCCAGATGTAAATGCATCCACATATGAGCAGCTGATAATTGACAAAGGCCCAAAGTCCATTAAATAGGGAAAAGACAGTCTCTTTAACAAATGGTGCTGGTATAGCTGGATATCCATCTGCAAAAAATTGAAACAAGACCCATACCTCACACCATGCTCAAAAACTAACAAAATGTATCGAAGACCTAAATATAAAAATTTAAAATGATAAAAATCATGGAAGAAAAAATAGGGACAATGCTAGGAGCCCCAATACATGGCATAAACAGAATGCTAACCGTAACTAACAATGCACAAATACCAGAAGAGAAACTAGATAACTGGGAGCTCCTAAAAGTCAAGCACTTAATCTCATCAAAACACTTCACCAGAAGAGTGAAAAGACAACTTACAGACTGGGAAAAATTTTTTGGCTACGACAAATCCAATAAGGGTCTAATCTCTAAAATCTATAAGATACGGCAAAATCTCAACAACAAAAAAACAAATAACTCAATTAAAAAATGGGGAAAGGATATGAACAAGGCACTTCACCAAAGAAGACATTCAGGCGGCTAGCAGATACATGAGGAAATGCTCACGATCATTAGCCATTAGAGGAATGCAAATCAAAACCACAGTGAGATACCATCTCACCCCAACAAGGCTAGCATTAATCCAAAAAACACAGAATAATAAATGTTGGAGAGGTCGTGGAGAGACTGGAACACTTATACACTGCTGATGGGAATGTAAAATGGTACATCCACTTTGGAAATCCATTTGGCATGTGCTTAAAAAGCTAGAAAAAGAAATACCATCTGATCCAGCAATCCTGCTCCTTGGAATATATCCTAGAGAAACAAGAGCCATCACAAAAATAGATATATGCATAGCCATGTTCATTGCAGCACTGTTCACAACAGCAAAAAGATGGAAACAACCTAGGTGCCCGTCAATGGTCGAATGGATAAACAAATTATGGTATATTCACACAATGGAATACCACACAAGGATAAAGAATAACAATGAATCTTTGAAACATCTCACAACAGGGATGAATCTGGAAGGCATTATGCTGACTGAATTTAGTCAGTAACAAAAGGACAAATATTATATAAGACCACTATTATAAGAACTCAAGAAAAGGTTTAAACACAGAAGAAAACATTCTTTGATGGTTAC
>NW_004444015.1:10169800-10176211 GCF_000243295.1 Trichechus manatus latirostris
AGCAAAGGATAATGAAGAACACCAAAGACACAAGGAAAATATTAGCCCAAGAGACAAAACGGCCACATAAACCAGTGACTCTATCAGCCTGAGACCAGAAGAACTAGATGGTGCCCAGCTACCACCAATGACCACCCTGACAGGGAACACAACAGAGAGTCCCTGACGGAGCAGGAGAAAAGTGGGGTGCATAACTCAAATTGTAATAAAAAGACCAGACTTAATGGTCTGACTGAGACTGGAGGGACCCCAGAAGACATGGCCTCCAGACTCTCTGTTAGCCCAAAACTAAAACCATTCTCTAAGGCAACTCTTCAGAAAAAGATTAGACTGGACTGTAAGACACAAATGATAGGCATGAAGAGCATGCTTCTTAGCTCAAGTAGATGTATTATTCTAAATGGGCAACTCTTTTCCAGAGGTGAGATGAGAAGGCAGAAAGGGACAGGAGCTGGTTGAATGGACACAGGAAATCTGGCGTGGAAAGGAGGAGTGTGCTGTCACAGTATCAGGAGTGCAACTAGGGTCACATAACAGTGTGTGTATAAAGTTTTGTATGAGAAACTAAGTTGAACTGTAACCTTTCATTTAAAGTACAATAAAAAAAGAAGAAATAGAACGCATTAGTGAGTTGAAATGGACTGGTACTGGCCATTTTAAACCTGACAATCATATGATCTAGTATGCTGGGAATGACAACTTGAAGAGGAATGGCATTGCATTCTTCATCAAAAAGAACATTTCAAGATCTACCCTGACGTACAATGCTGTCAGTGATAGGATAATATCCATACATCTACAAGGAAGACCAGGCAATATGACTATTATTCAAATTTACGCACCAACCACTAAGGCCAAAGATGAAGAAATTGAAGATTTTAACCAACTTCTGCAGTCTGAAATCAGGATGCATTGATAATTACTGGTGACTGGAATGCAAAAGTTGGAAACAAAGAAGAAGGATTGGTAGTTGGAAAATATGGCCTTGGTGATAGAAACTGTGCCGGAGATCCCATGATAGAATTTTGCAAGACCAAGGCCTTCTTCATTGCAAATACCTTTTTTCAACAACATAAATGGTGACTATACACGTGGACCTCGCCAGACAGAATACACAGGAATCAAATCAACTACATCTGTGGAAAGAGATGATAGAAAATCTCAGTGTCATCAGTCAGAACAAGGCCAGGGCCGACTGTGGAAACAACCATCAGTTGCACATATGCAAGTTCAAGTTGAAGCTAAAGAAAATTAGAACAAGTTCATGAGAGCCAAAGTACGACCTTGAGTATATCCCACCTGAACTTAGAGACCATCTCAAGAACAGATTTGATGAATTGAACACTAATGACTGAAGACCAGACGAGTTGTGGAATGACATCAAGGACATCATCCATGAAGAAAGCAAGATGTCATTAAAAAGACAGGAAAGAAAGAAAAGACCAAAATGGATGTCAGAAGAGACTCTGAAGCTTGCTCTTGAACATTCAAGTAGCTAAAGTGAAAGGAAGAAATGAAGTAAAAGAGCTAAACAGAAGATTTCAAAGGGCAGCTCGAGAAGACAAAGTCAAGTATTATAATGATATGTGCAGATACCTGAAGTTAGAAAACCAAAACGAAAGAACACACTCGGAATTTCTCAAGCTGAAAGAAGTGAAGAAAAAATTCAAGCTTCTTGCAATACTGAAGGATTCTACGGGGAAAATATTGAATGATGTAGGAAACATCAAAAGAAGATGGAAGGAACACACAGAGTCACTATACCCAAAAGAATCGGTTGACTTTCAACCATTTCAGGAGGTAGCATATGATCAGGAACCAATGGTACTGAAGGAAGAGGTCCAAGCTGCACTGAAGGCATTAACAAAAACCAAGGCTCCAGGAATTGACAGAATACCAACTGAGATGTTTCAACAAATGGATGCAGTGCTGGAAGTGCTCACTTGTTTATGGCAAGAAATTTGGAAGACAGCTATTTGGCCAACCAACTGGAAGAGATCCATATTTGTGCCTATTCCAAACAAAGGTGATTCAACCGAATGCAGAAATTATCGAACAATATCATTAGTATCACAGGCAAGTAAAATTTTGCTGAAGATAATTCAAAAGTGGCTGCCGCAGTACATCCACAGGGCACTGCCAGAAATTCAAGCAGGATTGAGAAGAGGACGTGAGATGAATATCATTGCATATGTCAGTTGGATCCTGGCTGAAAGCAGAGGATACCAGAAAGATGTTTACCTGTTATTGAGTATGCAAAGGCATTCGACTGTGTGGATCATAACAAGTTATGGATAACATTATGAAGAATGGGCATCCCAGAATACTTCATTGTGCTCATGACCAACCTGTACATAGATCAGGAGGCAGTCATTCGAACAGAACAAGGGGTTGCTATGTGGTTCAAATCTGGAAGGGTGTGCGTCAGGGTTGTATCCTTTCACCATACTTATTCAATCTGTATGCTGAGCAAATAATGCGAGAACTGGACTATATGAAGAAGAACAGGGCGTCAGGATTGGAGGAAAACTCATTAACAACCTGCGTTATGAAGATGACACAATCTTACTTGCTGAAAGTGAAGAGGACTTGAAGCACTTACTGATGAAGATCAAAGACCACAACCTTCAGTATGGATTACACCTCAACATGAAGAAAACAAAAATCCTCACAACTGGACCAATAAGCAACAGCATGATAAACGGAGAAAAGATTGAAGTTGTCAAGGATTTCATTTTACTTGGATCCACAATTAACACCCATGGAAGCAGCAGTCAAGAAATCAAAGGACACATTGCTTGGGCAAATCTGCTGCAAAAGACCTCTTTAAAGTTTTAAAAAGCAAAGATGTCACCTTGAAGACTAAGGTGCACCTAAACCAAGCCATGGTGTTTTCAATTGCCTCATATGCATGCGAAAGCTGGACAATGAATAAGGAAGACCTTTGAATTGTGGTGTTGGCGAAGAATATTGAATATACCATGGACTGCCAAAAGAAAGAACAAATCTGTCTTGGGAGGAGTACAGCCAGAATGCTCCTTAGAAGCAAGGATGGCAAGACTTCGTCTCACATACTTTGGACATGTTATCCATGGGACCAGTCCCTGGAGAAGGACATCATGCTTGGTGAAGTAGAGGGTCAGTGAAACAAAGGAAGACCGTTAACGAGATGGATTGACACAGTGGCTGCAACAATGGGCTTAAGCAAAACAAAGAGCGTGAGGATGGCGCAGGACTGGGCAGTGTTTTGTTCTGTTGTACGTAGGGTTGTTATGAGTCAGAACCGGCTTGATGGCAACTAACAACAACAACAATCAACTACCTCATCTCCACCTGGGCCCTGGCACTATAGGGTAGGGAGGCAGAATAATAGTGGAAAAAAACTTTGGCATCAGACCAATCTAGGCTCAAATCCAGCACTGTAATTTCCTGGCTGAGAAAACCTAGGCAAATCATTTCACTTTTGTGAGCTTCATTTTCCTTGTCTATACTGTGGTGACAATAGCCCTCACCAAATTACTGAAAGGAATAAATAATGTATGTGTGTGTATATAAAAAACAGTGGACACCCACAAATCTTAGTTTCCTTCCCCTTTTATGGTAGGCAAAGGCCCACTGCAGGCAAAATAAATAGTAACCCATGCTGTCAAAGGCTGTCAATCTACAAGTGGCCGAATGAATTGACATGTACTGAGCCCTGTTATTTGCTCTCTTAGTCATCTAGTGCTGCTTCAACAGAAATACCACAAGTGGATTGCTTTTAACAAGAGAAATTCATTCTCTCACATTCCAGTAAGCTACAAGTCCAAATTCAGGATGTCAGCTCCCGGAGAATGCTTTCTTTCTCTGTCGGCTCTGGAGGAAGGTCCTTGTGATGCATCAGTCTTCCTTTGGTCTGGGAGCATCTCAGCACAGGAACCTAAGGTCCAAAGGACGTGCTCTGCTCCTGGTACTGCTTTCTTGGTGGTGTGAGGTTCCCATGTGTCTCTGCTTGCTTCTCTCTTTTATATCTCAAAAGAGATTGGATTAAGACACTATCCAATCTTGTATACCTCATCAGTATAACTGCATTAATCCATTTTATTAGATCATAGTGATTGAATTTACAACACATAAGGAAATCACACCATATTACAAAATGGTACACAATTATATAATACTGAGAATCATGACCCAGCCAAGTTGACAGATGCTTTTGGGGGACACAATTCAATCCATGACATTTGCCAAGCACTGGAGCCCTGATGGTGCAGTGGTTAAGAGTTCAGCTGCTAACCAATAGGTCAGCAGTTCGAATCCATCAGCCACTCCTTGGAAATCCTATGGGGCAGTTCTAACTCTGTCCTATAGTGTCGCTATGAGTCCGAATTGACTGAATGGCAGTGGATTTGGTTTCTTTTCTTTTTTTTTTTTTTTTTTGGTGCTAAGCTCTACAGGGGAGATGAAGAAATATAAGAAAAAGCCTTCAGAGAGCTTACAGTCCATTGGTGGTGGTTGTTAGCTGAAGTTGAGTTGGCTCCTGACTCATGGCAACCCCATGTGTTACAGAGTAGAACTCTCCATAGGGTTTTCTTGGCTGTAATCTTTATGGAAGCATTTTGCTCTTTTTTTCTGCAATCTATTGGTTCCAGCAAAAAAAAAAACATGAGAGACAAACATTAGGAATACCAAAGGGCATATGCTAATTGTCCCAAGACTGAACAGACAATAAATGCTAGAGGTGTTCAGAGGAGGAACAGGTCTAAATGGACTGACAGAGTTGGAGAAGGCATAAATGCCCTTTGAAGAATGGTTGGGACATGAAGGAAGGAAGAAGGAATAGAGGGCATTCCAGTCAGAAGAAATGACATGTGCACAACTGTGGGGCTGGGAGTATGCTCAGAGAGGTTGGAGGACAGCCAGTCACTAAATCTGGATCCTGCGCAGATCAGATAAGAGTGTTGTTGGATCGCGGGAGGCCTTGAGTGCCAGGTTAAGAGTAGCATTACTAGTCACTGGCAACAAGCAGTCTGTAGAGCTGCCCTATTGGAAAACCGACTTTCAGTTTGGGAAAGGCTCCTGCTGGGGGCATGCTATATACATATATGTATGTAAATATGTATACACACACACACATACATATATATATCTGTAAGGAGTTCTGGTGGTGCAAAGGTTAAACACTCGCTGCTAACCAAAAGTTTGGAGGTTTGAACCCTACTCAGCTGCTCCTTGGGAGAAAAACTTGGCAATCTGCTCCCGTAAAGATTACAGCCTAGAAAACCATATGGGGCAGTTCTACTGTGTCACGTGGGGTTGCTATGAGTGGAAACTGACTTCGCAGCACCTAACAACAACAACATATATCATAGAGATAATTCGGACTCATGGAGACCTCATATGTGCAGAGTAGAAGTGTGCTCCATAGAGTCTTCAAGGCTGTGACCTCTTGGAAGCAGATCTCCAGGCCTTTCTTCTGAGCTGCCCCTGGGTGGGTTAAAATGGCCAACCTTTTAATTAGTAGTGGAGTGCTTAACCTAACCATTTGTACCACCCAGGGACATACATATACGTGTATTAAGAATGAGCCAGGCCTGCTGGGGTTTGGGAAGGAAGCTGGGAGGTTAGTTATCTGCATCAGCCTCCAGAGTCAAGGAGTCTCGGGGCCCTTTGTGTCTGAGAGCGGTGATGGGCGGCCCTTCCCCCACCGCAGCTGCCCTCACAGCGTGCTGAGGGATGACTCCCCCAGATGTACAAAGAAGCTGCCCCCAGAGAATCCAATGGTGGCAGGCGTCAACAAGGCCCTCCTCTCTCCTCCCCCACCCAGCCCCAGGCTGCATCTCCCGCCCCACACCCACCGAACTGAAGCCTCTCCCGAGCGCCCCCGCAAAGTTTGCAGGCCACAGCTCTAGGGCAAGGCCGCCCGCTCCCTGCCTTCACCTGGGGTGGGGGCGGGGCTCACGCTGATTGGCTTCCTGCTGGCTTTGCGGAGCTGTAACAATAATCAAGATGGGACTTTTTACCAGTGAGGTTGTGAATTGAAGAGTTGGTGGGGGGACAAGTTCTGCACTCCGTTCTGCCCCCACCACCTGCTGGGCAAGAAAGTTTTCTTCAGCAGGACAGGGGAGTGGTGAATGGAGAAAGGCAGGCGGTGGGGTGGCTTGCTGTGGGAGGCTGGCTGGAATGAGGGCAGCATTGTGAGGCTCTGGCTCTGTGTGGGCCGGTGACAAAGTGCGAGGAGGCCTTATCAGGTGAACTCAAGTGCCCATCAGCTCACTCCATCAACTGCTGCCCCCCTCCCCTGGGCGGTTCCAGGCTGTTTATTTTCTATTAGAAAAGAGGGATCTGCATGTCAGCTCATTTGCATTCTTTAGTCCCAAACAAAACCATATTAAAGTGCCTTGAAGAGCTTGGCAAACCAGGAAGGCTGTT
>NW_004444015.1:10176311-10194866 GCF_000243295.1 Trichechus manatus latirostris
TGTCCCTGCATTGAAAGGGAATCAATGTGGTATTCTATTTTCATGCCAAGTACAATGCTTGCACTAGGGAGAAAAAGTCTCCCAGATTGGCAAGCCTGAATGTGATGGTTAGGAATTTCATACCTTTTCCAGTAGCCCTCAGATATGTTATTTTATGTCTTCCTCGTTTTTACCAACTGGTTTAGAAAGACCTGGAAACGAACGAAAAGCCAGAAAACGAACGAAAGCCAAGGAGGGAGCCGCAGCTTCAGCTTCAGCAGCGGCCTGGTAGCCCTCAAGAAGCATGGCTGCACTTCCTTTTCTTACTGGGGAAACAGATGGTGTTTTATGCTTAACACAATCAGCACCGCCTCTCTATCTGTGCCCCTAACCTTCCCCACCTATGTGAAACCTAAGCAGCGCCTAATGAACATACTTGGAGCTGTCTGGATGGAATTAGTCCCAGTAGGGGCTGGCCTTCAGGTACCCGGCACTCTCTTAAAGCTGTGTAGCTGCAAAAGACAAGAAATCTTTACAGCAGGGCTAATTAAATAAAGGTCTGCCTCTGATAAATACATGTTTTTCCCCCTCTAGAAAGTACGAAAGACCCAGGGTTCTACATTGTTTAACTAACGCTGACCTCTCGCCTTATTGCGACTATGGGCAAAGGCGTGTACTTTGAGTTTCTTCTAAATACATAAAACTTTAAATGCCTTTCCAGTCATTCCACCTCTTAGTATCGGCCGCTTTCCTTGGATCATACTCTCCTTTGGGCAAATGTATGCACGCTAATGACAGCAACATTCAGGCCACACTTGCCAAAGGGCTGCCTGCCCACTTCTCTTTCTATGATTTGGTCCTGAGCTAATTAAGAGAGGAATTAGCCAAAGTTCTGTCTTAGATATACACATACAAACACATGCATACACACACATCCCCAAACTGTCATGTTAGCAAGTTGTTATCGACACATTTGGAATTCTATGAAGGACTGTAAGAATCTAGAGGCTTCTGGGTAATGTGTGACTCACTAGGAAGAAACCCACCATTTTCTAGTCAAAAGCTGTTCCTTTTGATGATGACATAAAAGGTCAATAGGTCATGGTAGCTTCATTACCTCACCTTGAGTTGAACCCTTCCGATGACATACCAAAGTATAAATCATCGTGGATTAGCCAGAATGCCCCTCCCCTCACCCCACCACCATCTCTTTAGAGTTCCTAAGGAAAGGGACCCATAGACTCAGTTCTTGCTCTCCCTTCATCTCTCACTGATTTCACTGTAAGGATCATGCTATTGCCCCCTTCCCACCCATCCCCCTTGGGACCAAGGGGAGCCTTATGTTCTGTTCAAACTTCATGGAGCTCGAGGTTTAGCTCAGTAAGGCCCAAGTGAGGCCCCAGCCTCATTTCCTAGTCCTAGCCTGGCCTTCTGTCAATCTCTAAACCTGGGATTGGCAAATTATAGCCCTTGGACCAAGTCCTGCCTGCTGCCTGTTTTTGTAAATAAAGTTTTGTTAGAACACAGCTATGCCCTTTTGTTAATGTATATAGTGTATGGCTGCTTTTGTGCCACAATGACAGAGTTGAGAATATAGTTGTGACAAAGACTGTACAGCCTGCAAAGCTTAAAATACATACTATCTAGCCCTTAACAGGAATAGTTTGCTGACTCCTGTTCTACACCTTTGTATTGCAGAGTGCTAGTTGGGCCATGCTCTTCTCTCTTTGGAACTAGTTATGTTTGTATTTTGAAGGTTTGGTGGTTACCTGTCTTTAGCTAAACTTGCCTCAGTGCCTGTTTACCCTCAATTCACAATAGGCAGGCAACTTAAAAAGGAAGCAGTGGTGGTTTCCCATCTTCCTCTCCAGAAATCCAGAGAGGACTGCAGCTTATATTTTGTGCCTTTTCCCATCCTGCCCTTGTCTGGTTGGAGAAGGTGAGATGGGGGGCCAGAAATCTTTCCTCTCAGATCTAACAGATGCACAAGAAACCCCTGAACCATTCTTCTAGCAGAAAGTGCAGGTAATGAAGATGCTCCAGAAGACACAAAACAAGGTAAACAAGGGTAAGGGTCCCCTGAGAGAACTTGATTCAATATACAACTTTGTATTGGGCCAGGAACATCCCTGGAAACCTCAATAGTCCCTTTGGCCACAGTCTCAGTTAACAAGGTCTTAAAGAGCACCACCTGACAACTGTCCCCTACTTCTGTTTCATATGTCTGTTCCTCAAGTGTGAAAAGGAAGGGGCACCACTGTTACTGTATTTCTAAACATGCTCAATCTCTGGGGAAGAACCTGCAGTAACAGAAAGTCACTTGGAAATAGATTTAATACCTCTCAGCAATACAGCAAGATATATTCCAAGCCAGGAAGAATTGGTATCGTGCATGAAAGTCTTTGGCTACTTGTTTGTTGTTGTTGTTAGGTGCCGTTGAGCTGATTCTGACACACAGTGACCCTGTGTACAACAGAACAAAACTCTGCTCAGTCCTGTGCCATACTCACAATTGTTGTTATGCTTGAGCCCACTGTTGCAGCCACTGTATCAATCCATCTTGTTGAGGATCTTCCTCTTTTTCGCTGACCCTCTCTACTTTACCAAACATGATGTCCCTCTCCAGGGACTGTTCCCTACTGACAACATGTCCAAAGTATGTGAGACGTAGTCTTGCCATCCTTGCTTCTAAGGAGCATTCTGGTAGTACTTCTTCCAAGACAGATTTGGCTACTTGGTAACTGTTTATTTCTATAAAACACTGCTAGAGTCTTCCAAGAACATGGAGCTGATTTTTTTTAATTAGAGAAATAATCATAATGATAACAAAGCAACTCTTTCTATATAATAATATTTAAAACAATCAGTAAAAACATGTCAGATACTGTTTCAAGTGCTTTATGTGAATCATCTATATCATCCTCACAACTCTCTAAGGTTTTTTAACATTATTTTTTTTTCATTTAATTTAGTTCAATCTTATTTTTTATTTATTTTTATTCCCATTTTACAGCTGAGAAAACTGAAGGTCAGAGAGATTAAGTAACTTGCCCAAGGTCTCAACAGCTAGCAAGTGGTTGAGCTGAGATGAAAATATCATGTACCCTGACCGTTCCACCAAAACTGGAGCCCGTGTGCCTGGAGGTCTCCTCATAGTAGGGTGGATTTGCCTGAACCACTCACACTCTCAGACCTGCTCTTCTAGTGTCCATCAGGAGATGTTATAAGACATTTCTCTGGGTCCCTAACATAAAGACAAGCTAAGTAAAATTCCTGCTGGACTACAGCTCATGAACTTTTTTATGAACTTCCCTGAGCAGAGGCAGAGGAGGAGGCTACTTCTTCAACATGCTGAGTTCTCAGGTTGCTCTAGGTGACGTCTCCATTCCAGCCATTTGAAAACCCACTTCTCTGAAGCCAAATGCCTTTCTGCTAAGATCTGTGTTCATCAGCCATTTTCTCTTCATGCACCTCTCTCTAATCTGCTTTCCCATAATACTCTGTGCTTACCTCTCTCATAGCAGTTATCACACTGCCCTGAAATTGTAAATTTACCTGTCACTTTACTAGAGGGTGAGCTCTTTGAGGGCAAACATTGTGTCTTATTCATCTCTATACAGCTAGTGCCTAGCACTGTGACAGGTGCACCATAAATGCTTAGTAAAAGTTGAAAAATAGTGAATGCATATCTCTTTACAAGCCCTTCAAACCAAAACCAGTTACCATCTAGTGGATTCTGACTCATGGCATCCCCATTTGTATCAGAGTAGAACTGTGCTCCACAGGGTTTTCAATGGCTATTTTTTGGAAGTAGATCGCCAAGTCTTTCTTCCAAGGTGACTCTGAATGGACTCGAACTTCCAAGCTTTCGGTTAGCAGCTGAGCATGTTAACCATTTGTACCATCCGGGGACTCCTAGCCATCTTTAAAGGTACACAATACTCTTGGCCTAACCCTTTTCTCAATATAAAAATATTAGTCTTTCTAGAATCTACATTTATGTTGTATAAACTAGCCCACAGTACAACAGAGTACAAGTCAATTCACAATAAATTGGGAATGGAGGTACTTTTCTACTCATGTCATCATTTCCAATCTTCCTAACTACTCAGAGATTCAAAACCAAAAGGCTTTGACCAATCAAAATACTGATGCTGTCTAGCAAGCAATCCTGTGAAGGGTGTAAAGCAAAACCTCCCCTGAATTTGGTTATTGTACCAGGAATAATTTAACAGTTTAAAACATGTCTGCCTTGTGACTTGGCCAGCCTTTATATTATAACAGTAGAAACTCACAAATGTGCCTAGGGAGTCATTCATGCACTGGAGTGCCGTATAAGAAACCCAATTGCATATAATGAAGTGTATAATGCACATAAACTTTTAATGAAGAGTAAAAGTATTGCCAGGCCTCTCCAGGAGTAGCCCTTGGCTCATACCGTCCCCTGAGATCCTCTAAAGAAGGAAAGGGTTAACCCAGCTGTTCCACTCCTGCAGAAATGGGAGGACTTAGGCCAGTTGCAAATGGTACAAATGTAGGAAAAGAGAGAGCAAGGCATGGTGCTGAATTGCAGTGAATAGAGAGTGGGCTCACCCACTGGCAGTGAGCAATAAGGGCCTCGGAGGTCTAGCCTGATTTTGTCCATCAAGAAAACAAGGTCAGCAATTGACAGGCATCAGGGTGAGCTTGCTATGTCTCAACAAAATAACTGTATATAATAACTGTTTTGCTTAGATGTTTAGGTTATTGAGTCAGGAATATCAGAGTTTGAATCCTGGCCCCACCACTTACTAGTTGTGTGACCCTGGACAATTGTCTTAGTTACCTACTGCTGCTGTAACAGAAATACCACAAGTACATGGCTTTAAAGAACAGAAATTTATTTTCTCACAGTTTTGAAGGTTAAAAGTCCAAATCAGGGTCTCGGCCATGTCGATTCCTTCCTTGTTGGTAGCCTTGGTTCCTTGGTGATCCTCATATGACAACTGTCTTCCCCAGTGTGTGCTTTCACCTCTGTATCTAATGTGCTCTTTTTATAACTCAGAAGTAATTAGATTTAGAACCCACCCTACTCCTGTATTATCTAATTAACATAACAAAGAAAGCCCTATTTCCAAACAGGATTACATCCATAGGTATAGGGGTTAGGATTCCAACACATATTTTGTGGGAACAGAATTCAATCCATAATAGCAGTCACCTCCCTGAATCTCAGTCTATAAAATGGGAGCAATAATAGTCCCTATCTCCCAAGGTGGTTATGAGGATTCAATGAGATAATGCCTGGGCTATACACTAAGAGCTCAAGAAATGATAGCTATTGTCATTTTCATTATTAGAGTTCACATTCTCCCAGGGGAAGACTAATCTACGTACTACTACTACTTCCCACTAAAGATGTGTCTGGTCCCCAAGGAAACTGCAGCCTAGAAGATAATCCCAGAAATTGCACATCCATTATTGTTAGCTGGAGATTAAGTCTCAACACTTGTGAGCTGGACTTTACCACATGAAAACCTGGGTTGTTTTTTCACTTTCTTGATGATGTCCTTTGAAGCACAAATTTTTTTTAGTTTTGATGAAGTCCAGTTACCTGTTTTTTTTCTTTTGTTGCTCATGTTTTTGGTGTCATGTCTAAGAATTCTTTGCCAAATCCAAGGTCATGAAGATTTACCTGTAAGTTTTCTTCTAGAAGTTTTATTGTTTTAGTTCTTACATTTTTTGTCTTTGATCCATTTTGAGTTAACTTTTGCATATGGTGTGAGGTAAAGGTCCAACTTTATTCTTTTGTATGTGGCTATCCAGTTATCCTAGAACTATTGGTTAAAAAGACTATTCTTTTCCCCCATTGAATGGTCTTGGCACCCTTATTGAAAATCAGTTGACCGCAGATGTATGCGCAAGAGAAAGATGTAGCAGTCTGCTTCTGTAAAGGGATACAGCCTTGGAAACCCTGTGGGATAGTTCTGCTCTGTCCTGTAGGTACACTATGAGTTGGAATCAACTCAACAGCAGTGGGTATAGATGTATAGGTTTATTTCTGGACTCTCAATTCTAGTCCACTGATCTATATGTCTATCCTTCTGGCCAGCCTCTTAGGACTCCAACCTTAAAGCCTGGCATTCTGAGCTCCACCTCCTGCTGGACCATTTTGCCTCTCCTTCCAGATAGTCACTTAGGCAGAATCTCTTTTTAAGATTGCTCCAAGCTGACTTTCTCTTGCGGATCCGCTTGACACATAACACAAAAGCAAATCATCAATGACAGCAAAACAATGCACATCTCCCTTCTTTCTCTCACTCTCTTGCTCCCTCCCCATCCGCTCCTCTTCTGCCTCAGGCTCATAGCTACAAGCTCTAGATTTCTCAGGCAAGTATCAGATACCCTCGTTCTGTGTCTCCTAAACTCCAAGGGATACATACTAAGCTCTCAGGATGGTGTCCTATAAGCCCCACTCCCTTGACATAAGGTGTGGGGAATGTATGCATTTCTCCACCCTAACTGGGACAGGATGGAAGAGTGGCAGAAGATGCCACAGCACTCTATTAACTCTATACAAAGAAATGATTTCTCCCCCTATCTCTTTAACTTCAACCCTTTTAATTCCCTCCAAGTTTCAGATGGGGTATGGGTTACAAAATCAGTTTCTAGAAATCCCCATTGCAAGTCTTGCATAGAAGGGTTATATTTCTCACTTTAGAATGGGGGAGAGGCTTTGTTCTCAGCCTTTTGGGGCCTCAGCAAAAACTGAGAGAAAGTCCCACTTTAGCATCCCTTTACAAATGAAAGAATGAATAAATAAATAGATTAATGGATGTTAGCTTCCTTCTCCCACACCCTACCACCTTTCCATTTAATTCATTGGCCAGCTCCATGCAGCCAAAGTTAATTAATGTTGAGCAACAATCTGCTGTGGCAATCCATTGAATCAAGTCCCACAATGATAATATTTTTAAAAAATTCATAAGTATAATCTCTTATTATCTAATAAGCAAATAATTTCCAAAGAACTGAATGGATTTCTGATTTCAAGATAATAAAAATATTCCAGTCCCCTTCTTTTTTTGAAAAACCACCCAAAACCAACAACAAGAGGAATAAAAGCAACACAAACTCCATTTTGATGAAACTAGGTATTGTAGCTAGTCTTCAAAGATTACCGTTAACAATTTCTCCCCTTTCTCTATGTTCATGCTGCTCCTCACATCAACAGTTGGAGCTTATTTTCCCTCCTTTGAGTCTAGACTAGCTTTGACCAATAGAATACAGCAAAAGTGACAGTCTGAGACTTCTAAACACAAGCCTTAAGAGGTTGGCAGCTTCCACTTCCTGCCTTTTGGAAACCAGGTGCCATTCAATGAGAAACCCAAGCCAAATGGAAATTGTTCATGGAAGAGAACCAAAGATTCTAGTCAACAGTTTCAGTTAAGCTCAAGTTGACAGCTAGCACCAATTGCCAGACGTATCAGTGAGCCATCTTGGGCCTTCCAGCTCGTTCAAGACTCCAGATGACTGCAGTCTCAGAGGACATCGCATGGAGTTTAGATCAGTCAATTTATAGAATCTTGAGCAAAAATAATGTGGCTATTGTTTAAGCCACTAAGTTTTTTGGTAGTTTGTTATATAGCTATAGATAACTGAAATCCTAGGATATATCTGGATCCCCAAATTGCAGTATTTGGAGGTGGAAAGTGGATGAAAGAAGGATAAACGATTCATCAGAGAGCAGGAAATTCAAGCATAAGTGCCTGCAAAGGGTGGAGGGATGGTAACCAACATTGGAAGATAGAAGACAGTGGAGCAATACATTCAAAATTCTGAGTGAAAATAATTTTCCAATTAGGATTTAATATACAACCGAATTAACAATCAAGCGTATGATAATGGAAAGACAGTTTCAAATGTGTAAGAGCTCAAAAATATCTACCTTCCATGAAAGCTTTTAAACTCAAGAAGTTTCTGGAGGATGTGTTCTACTGAAATGAAGATGTAAACTAAGAAAATGGAAGACATGGATACAGGAAACAGAAAATCCTACAGAATAAAGGGTGAAGGGAAGTCCCAAGATAAAAGCTATGAAGCAAACCTAGAAAGCAATCAGTCCAGACTGGAGGAGAGGCTTGGAGGGTTTCAGAAGGAATGCCTCCAGTTATAAATAAAACTGATAATTCTTTAAATTTTTTTATCTAACAAATATCTATGGAGAACCTACTATATTCTAGACCCTGTTCTAGGCACTGAGGATACAGTTACGAACAAAAAAATATCTCTAACTTCTTAAAATTTACATTCTAGTGGAGGTTAAAGTTTATGTTATCTGACAAGTTTTCCCGCTGGAAAACTGTATTACAAGTCTCTTTACAGAACTATTGAAGTATATTTGAAGACTGAATCAGATGTAAAACAAAACAAGAGTAAGTCAGTAAGCAACTCCTGGAAAAACAAAAAGTTGGAAAAGAAAGTAAATGTTATCATAGTTCACTACTTGGCTCTGCAGTGAATGATATTTACATAAACATAGTAGTAAAGATACACTCTTTCTATATATATTAAATGATATATATTGAGCAAGTGTGGGGTGGGGAGAAAAGAGGGTGTGTATGTGAGCTAAAATTCAGATTCGGCATAATAGAAAATCGATAGATAATGTCTAAACTTGAATCAAAAACAGTAATGTACATATATTATTTGGAAAAACAGAGGCAAATATCAGAAGAAATAGCTACAGATTTGAAAAGGTTGCCACGGGGAATGGGATGGGGCAGGGTGGTGAAAGGGACTGATGTTTTTCATTAAAGGCTTTTTAGCATTATTCAGCTTCTTTTTAACTCTTTGCAAGTAATGCTTTAATTTAAATATATATATATTTTTTTGAAAAAGAGCTGAATGGATCTACTTGTAGGCATCTCTTCCCAGAGCTATTCAGGGGATATGATGAGTATTAACTTTGCCAAAGGTTAGATTCAAGTTAAAGGTGATCTTTGGCTTTCATACATTAGACTTTCATGTAATCTATACTAGCTGACCATTCCATTTTTAGCTAGGTCACCATCTTTATCCAAACATCAGGGCTTGTGAAATCATTTGAGTGTTATTGCATTTTGTTGTACTGTTTTATAAAAACGACTGAAATGGAAATGAGGGTCCTATAAATATAACCCAACTGAGACAAAGATCATCAGACATACCAAAAGTGGCAAATCTTTTTTCATTCTGGTATGCATTGGGCTTAAGCTGGCCAACTGCATGTTCAATATTGAATTTTAAATTCTGTTAAAAATATGTGGAAAATTCTGGAAATATGCCATTGAAGATTGTGTCTAAAGGGCAAAGTATAATTATCATATGAATAATATTTTAGCTTATGATAACAGGACCATACTCATAGCATGCAAATCTATGGCTTAACTTTTGCATACCAGACTCTCACCCAGATTTTCAAGAAGACATTATATAAGAAAACTGGGGGCTGGAAATAGAGGCAGTTAGTTGGTACGTGGAGACTGAGAGTTAGAAGCAGGATAAAAACTCAGTCTTGTCTCGGGCTGCTAAAAATCTGGACATATTCCTGCCTTCCTCTTAATTACCGTATTTAAAAATGGAAAAAGTAATGAAGAAACAAGAAATCTAGAGACTTCTCCAGCTACATGTAACTAAATGGCAGATGCACTATCCCTCATTAACAAATGCACATCTATATAATACCAACAAATACTGGTTATTTCAAAAGTCATGCACCATAGGAATCTCACAATTGGACTTAAAACTATTTATCTTCTTTCCAAGGGAAGACCAACTACCAGGTTTACTGAAAGTGAGAGGATGGTGGTGGCTTTGGTCAGTGGCTGCCAAGCATTTTATATTGGCCAATTGCCATCAATTTTCACACATACATGCGCACATATATGCACGCACAAACACACTCACATACAATGTAGAAAAGTCTGTCATTAGTAAGGTAACCACTTAAAGAATATTGTTTTTTTACCAACTCAAGGCCACTCTCATTTTTTTATGACTTCCCACCTATGATTTACTTACAAAGATAGCTTTATGAGCAGAGATTCTGAACCTGTTGTGTATGTGATGTACGTGTGTGTGTGTGGTGGAAGTATGTATGTGTATGCATTTCTCTGTTGTAAGCCAAAGCATTCATCAGGTTCTCAGAGGTGTCTATGACCCAGAAAGGGTAACAATTAAGGAAACTGAAGTCCAAGGAGGGAGAGTGATTAGCCCAGACACACAGTTGCTGAACTGGGATTAAAATTCATTACGCCTAATTTTGTCCACTGCACCATGGATCCTAGCCCCAAGTTCATAAGCTTCCCTTATGCCTAGTGGCATGACCCATACCCAAAGGGTGTTCAACTCTTTCCTGATGAAGAATGAGGGGCATAACATCTTAATATAACCCAATAGTAGAAATTCAGTGGTGCATGACTTTCTTCCACTAAGGCAATTTCTTTTCCAAGATTGGCTGAGATCCCCGTTATCTCTTACTATCGACAGTTCCTTTTGTGAGGGGAGTAAAACATTCTTGAATGATGACACTGAAATGTGCACTTATCTATCAGATCTTTTTAAACAGAAATAGAATGACAGGTCCCATCCTTTTTCAAAACTCCTCCTACCCCAATTTAAATCCTGGCTACATAATTACTTCTCAACTTTGCAGGATATCTTCCTATTAAATATTGACTTCCTGGCAGGAATGCCCATCAAAGATCAAAGTTCTCTATTTCTGAGCCTGCTGGTTGTTGGAGTATGACCATGCTACTAGGGCTCAGAGTATTAAATGTAACAATCAAAACATTTCTCAGGAGACCACCATGTACGTTTGAGGTGAGCAGAATACTTGGTCTTTGTTGGTCAGAGATGATTTAGGCCAAGTGAGCTAAATACAATAAGCTATGTATCTATTTCAAAAGTTCTGCAATCTAATCTCCTTAACTGCTAACACTTACTTAAAAAGGTACAGTTTGGACATATCCAAAAGCACAGTTCAATCTGATGATTCTGCACTACCAAGTCTAAAGAAACTCTTCAAAAAGAGGTTTTGCAAATTCTTTTGGATTTCCGTAATGAGTGTCTTGTACAATATTTATTGCTGGGGGTTAGCTTTGTATTTTTAACTCTCTTTGTTTCCTGACGTGCTATAATTATATGCTCAAACCATAGTCTAAATTTATCTTATTGTAGTTTTCTGGTAAAATACTATGTACTACATACAACATTTATATTTATAAAGTCTATGATGGAGGCAGAAAGAAGTTTGTTTAGACCTTTAAAATTGGGGTGTGGGGAAGAGAAGGGAGAAAGGAAGCAAATTTCAGGAGAATTCTGTGTCAAAGGGCACGTGTTAAATGCTCTCATGGATGTCAGTGCATGAGATGATAGGATAATTATTCATTTTATTCTCTTTTGTGCTGATGTCATGGAGTCAAAAGCACTTGGTTCTTGCCCTGGTCCTGCTACTAACTAGCTGTCTGACTGCTGAACTTTGAATGCCTCATTTGTGAAACAAGGTAGCTGGACTAAATGATCTTGAAGGTAACTTGTGGCTCTAAAATCCTACACTGCTCTGCAGAATAGGGGGCTGGAAATGTCTTCATGGGGAAAAGAAGCAGATGCCTCTGCTGTAGCAACCTTCCAGGACTACCATCTGTAAAAACGTTGCATTATTTTGAAATGTTGGGCAATTATGAATCTCAGAAGGTTCATGCATACACACTTTTTATATCTACTAATCTATTTAATAACCAAGATAGTTTCTGAAAAAAAGGAGTAATGAAGAAGAACTTGCCCTGCCAGATAGATACTTAAGTGTTTCTTAAAGCAACAATAATTAAAAGAGCATGATACCAGCATAGGAATAGACTGGCAGATCAAGGGATAAGGGAAGAAAGCCCAGAAACAGTCCCTAAAGTACATACCAGTTTAGTACGATAAAGATGACATTTCAAATCCGCAGGGAAAGGAAGATGCTGGGACAATTGTTAGCTATTTGGGAATAAATTGAGCCAACTTATTTCCAAATGAATTAAAAAGTTATGTGCAAAAAAAAAAAGGAGCAATAAAAACTAGGAAAAAATATAATCTTGGAGTAAAGAAGTCATTCCAGGTATAACACCAAAGACAAAACTATAAAGATTGAAATATTTGACTATATAATATTAAAAAGTTCTGCATGTCAAAACAATGCCAGAAACAAAATTAAGAGGCAAACGACAAACTCAGAGAAAGAATTTCATCACGTATGAAAAAAGATTAATATCTTTAATACATAGAAAATCCTTACCAATCAATAATAAACGAAAAACACCCCAATGGAAAAATGAACAAATGATATGAATAGACAATTCACAAAAGAAATACAAATGGCTAATAAACACCAGGGAAAAAATGTTCTATCTAATTACTAACCAGAAAAATGAAATTAAAACAATGTCATAGACAAACTTAAAAGGCAACCAACAAACTCAAAGAAAGTATTTGCTTCCAAATAAGCAACATTTTTAAAAGAAAGATGCCCAGAGTTGGTGCTTTGGAAGCAAGGATGGCGAGACTTCGTCTCATGTACTTTGGACATGTTATCAGGAGGGATCAGTCCCTGGAGAAGGACATGATCCTCGGTAAAGTAGAGGGCCAGCGAAAAAGAAGAAGACCCTCAACGAGATGAATTGACACAGTGGCTGCAACAGTGGGCTCAAACATAGCAACGATTGTGAGGATGGCGCAGGACCAGGCAGTGTTTCGTTCTGTTACACATAGGGTCGCTATGAGTCAGAATTGACTCTCCAGCACCTAACAAGAACAGCAACATGCACTACTGGTAGGAGTGTAAATTGGCATGCTGTTTCTGCCAAGCAATTTGGCAATATGCAGTAAACATCATAAAAATAGATATGCCTCTTAAGCCATCCATCCTACTGCCAAAAATTGATCTTCAGAAAATAATCAGGGATATATAAAATTAATAATAATAGCAAATATTTTGTGAGTGCCTACTACGTATCAGACCCTATTCTAAAAACTTTGCATACATTAACTAATTTAATTCTCACAATTTTCTAAGTACTATTTTATCTCCATTTTACATATGAGGAAACAGAGGCATATAGAAGTTAAGTAATTAGTCCAAGGTTACAGAGCATGTAAGTGGCAGAACCAGGATCCAAACCCAAGCAAACTGGCTCCAAAGTCCAAGCTTTTAATTTCTACACCATGATGCTTATGAGATGGTGTTAATTACAGCATTATTTATATTTATGAAGGAGTTTAAATAATTTAAACATACAATAGTTGTTGTTTTTAAGTGTCATAGAATTGACTTCCACTCATAGTGACCCCATGTAACAGAGTAGAACTGCCCCATAGAGTTTTCTAGCCTGTAATCTCTATGGGAGCAAATCACCAGGTCTTTCTCCCGCAGAGCCACTGGGTGGGTTCAAACTGCCAACATTTCAGGTTAGCAGCTTAACTGTTAGATAGCTTAACTATTGAGCCACCAGGGCTCGTTAAACATACAATAGGGACTCAGTTAAACAAATACAATGAAATACTGTGCAGACACCGACAATCGACAATCGTGATGTAAAAGAGTATTTAAAGACTTGAGAAAATAATCATAATATATTGTTATGTGGAACAAAACTGCAAGATATTTATGGTGGTGACCTCTGAGTGAAGACATTCAGGGTGATTTCTCCCTTTTTCTTTGAGCTATTCTGTAATCACCAAATTTTTCATAAAGAGCACGTATTGTCTTTATAATCAAAAAAAGATATTAATTTAGAATCTATTTAACAAAATGGGACCATTAAAGTGTTTCCCAATATCGTATGAAATTTTTACCTTCATACTTGCACTATTGCCTCTACCTGGGATGCTTTCTGCCACCCACCCCACTGTGCCCTTTTCCCCTTCTCCTTGTTAACTCCTACTTATTCCTTACAATTCCATTCCAAAAAGAAAATAATCACATACAATTAACTCATCTGTATTTTTTGTTATTCAAAAGGTAACGAGTCCAGGGGCAGGTGGGAGTGGGAAATTGGGAGGTATTGCTTAAGTGGTGCTGAGTTTCTGTTAAGGGAGATGAAAAAAATTGGAAATGGATAGGAGTAGTGGTTGTACAAGATGATGGATGTAATTAATATCACTATATTTTACATATAAAATAGTTGGAATGGCAAATGTTGATTAAGGTTTATTAGTGGTTACAAGGGGTGGGACGGAGGGGAAAACGGGGTGTTAACTGTGATGGAAAAATCACATTGATTAAGGGTAGGGTTGCACAGCCAATTATTGTAATTGCTGTCAATAAGTTGTACACGTGTAAAAAGTTGAATTGGTAGAAGTGTGATAGGTATATTTACAACAAGGACTGAAAAAAAAAGTAGCTGCTGAGGTTGCTTATGTATAACCAAAAACCTCTGGGATTTGGTTTGGAGGCTTAGGGTCATAGTTTCATGGGACTTCCCAGTTAATTGGCTTAATAACATGTTTAATGCTTCTGTTTTACCTCCTAGTTCATTGTGTAGTGCCTGGTGTCTTAAAAGCTTGCAAGCTATTCATCCAAGGCACAACAATTGGTCTCTTTTTACCTGGAACAACAGAGGAAGAAGGAGAGTCAGGAATAAGAGGAGGATATGGAATGTATGGCTAATTGCCTCCATGAACAACTACCTCCTTTGCCATGAGACCAGAAGAACTGGGTGGTGCCCAGCTACCATTACTGAATATTTTTATCACAGATTCCATAGAAGAATCCTGATCAAAAGGTGGAAAATGTAGAACAGAATTTAAAATTCTCCTGGACTCTAGACTTTCTAGAACCATGGAAGGTGGATGAACCCCTGAAACTATTGCCCTGAGATAATCTTTAAGTCTTAAACCAAAAATATTCCCTGATGTCATCTTAAATCCAAACAATAGTTTAGCTTAACTAGTAAAAAAGGTCTGCCTTGAACATTATGCTCTTTTAAGAACTATCTATATGGGATCAAAATGACTAGCAACTCGAAGGATTAGATAGGAACTTTAGGAGGCAGTGAGTTTATGTTAATGGAGGAGGAACAACTCAGAAAAGGAAGGTGAGAATGGTTGCACAACTCAAAGAACGTAATCAATGTCACTGAATTTTACATGTAGAAACTGTTGAATTGGTGTATGTTTTGCTGTGTATATTCTCAACAACAACAAAATACATTTTTGAAAGAGAAAAAAATATAAAATTTTAGAAGCCATTTTCATCTTATAATAAATGTTTTGCCTATTAGTCAAAAAAGAAGAAGAAGAAAGAAATGGCAAATGTTTTGTTATATACGTTACCACAATAAAATTAATTTAAAAAATTCCATTCAGGTTCACACCTCCAAAAAGCTTTTCAAGACCACCAGCATTCCCACCTCTATCCCTGGGCTACATTGGTTGCCTCTCTTCTGTGCTCCCATAATGCCCTGTGCATATCTCTAGTATGCCACTCCTCTTATTTGTTTATCCATCTGTTCCCTACCTCCCATCTCCATCAACATCACAGAGAACTCTCTTTGTACTCCTAGCAGTGTCTGGCTCATTTTAGATATTGAATAAGTGTTTATGAAAGGAATGAAAAATATTCCCTGGTGAAAACATGGGAGAAGAAACTCATTTTCCAACTGTCCAAAATATAATTTTCGAAGATTTACTTGAGAATTGGTGGAGAGGCTTGGGTTTGGGGCTTGGCTTTATAAAATCCACTCCCATACATGACCGTGGTGTTAGTCCCTTAAACAGCTTAGGTCCACACTCATTGAAGGGCAACCCCCTTTGTTGCTATTTCCACACCCCCCCTTCTCCCATCCTAGCTTTTATCAGACTTTATTTTCCCACTGGAGTCCCTGGGTGGTATAAACTGTTAAGCACTCAAAGCACTGCTAGCCAAAAAGTTGACAGTTTGAACCCACTAGGAGGCACTTCAGAAGACAGGCCTGGCGATCTGCTTCCAAAAGGTCACAGCCTTGAAAACTCTATAGAGTGCAGTTCTACTCTGCATACATGGGGTCCCCTTGAGTCAGAGTTGACTCAACAGCAGCTAACAGCAACAACAACAACATTGTCCCACTAGACTCTCTGAGCTCCTTGAGGGTAGGATTCATGTCTTTTTCATCTCGTGTGTCCAACACCTAGCACAGTGCCTGAGGCCTTCTGACTGATCTCCATTGACTAATCACAAAATTTTCCTTAGCAGATTGCTGCAGCAAAGGGCTCGATGTCCTTTGAAATAAAACTGCCTGATGAACACTAGAATTTGCTGTGCTGTCTTGTGCTCAATGGGACAGACAGCTGCCTCAGATGCCTGTATTAGGAACCACCATGGACATTTATGCTAGGAGCTGCTTTCTCTGTTTCAGACAGCAAACACGAAATTCCACCTCTTGTCCTGGCATCACAACTTAAGGGAAAAAATGTGGTGGTGGTGGGGGAGCGGGCACAGGGGAAGTTCTTAAATTTCGTGTTATGGCCTGGCCGCAAGAACTAATTGAAAGAGTAGTTGTTTTTCTCAGAAGTCAAAATCCGAATTTTGTGTGAAAATATGTAAGGAAAAACAGAGTATGTTTACAAGATACCAGCACAACAGATTGAAAAGTAAACATTTCAGGGATTCCAATGCTCTGAGTTTATATGTTTTTCTCCCAACATGGGTTAGCCTCATAACGGACTTCTAAATCCTCAGTCAGGCCACCATCTTCCTTCAGTTTGTATGAAATCCAAGTTGGCCACAGTCCTCCCCTACTCACTCCAGGTGCGTGTTCCTCCCCTCCAAACCACGCACCTGAGAAGCAGATTGTCTTCCACAGGTGTGAGGTTCCTGACCTCAGGCGGTCTGGCTTCTTTATAGCCTTGGCCGTAGATCTGTGCTAATTTGCATCCCCGAATGCTTCACTTTCCAGCCCTTCTGATGATGGCCAAGACCCAAAGCAGAACTTTCCCAGTACCACAAGAGTGCAGTTAGAGCAGTGTCCCAAATGACTCAAAGGGAACTGGAAACCTCATCAGAGAGGTAGCTTGTAAGATTTCCAACTTCATTTCCAATCATCATTCCCTAGGTTCATAAACACTTCATATACCCCATGTGGACAACGTTCCAAGTGAAACTGTGGATAAGAATCTGCTTGAGGCAGTATATTTCATCTGTGGTCATTTTTTGAAGGCTCACCTGTGGAGAGCTGAAATATGACTGGGAGGTTGGCCAGTTATAACATGATATAAACACCCAAAGAGCTAAAGAAGGCCTTTTACTAAATGATCTGTATTTCCATTAGGTTATAACCCAATGGACTATATTCCAACATAGAACAATCATGTAGGACATTTGCAAGAGTGTAGAGGTTAATAGCCAAGCTCTGGGGTCAAATAGACCCAGGTTCAAAGCATAGCTTTATAACTGACTTGCTGGGTGATTTGAACCTTAGTTTTTTCATTTGAAAAATAGGGCTCATGGTAGTGTCCACCTCATTAAGTTGCAAGGATCAAATGAGATAATGCATATAAATGCACATAGCACAGAACCTGGCACAGAATAAGTACCCCAAAACTGTTATTATGATTATTGTTATCTATGGCAAGAGACTCCTTCATCAGTATTCATGATCTCTTTTTCATGGGCACCAAGCTAGACTACATTTCCCAACCACCCTTGCATTTAAGAATGGTCATGTCTTGCTAATGAAATGTGGACAAAAGTTATATGCACCATTTCCAGGCCTGGCCCTTCCATGCACAATCCTCTATGGTCTTTCCCTTACTACTTGCTGGATGTTGACACCCAGGGCAACCACTGGCACTCCATGTTGAAGATGTCAGAATCTACACCAGCCTGGTTCCCTAAATGACTAGATAGAGCAGAGCCTCAACAATACTACTACAGACCAGGAACACCCATATTGGACCACTGAAAAACTAATAAACTTCAACTGTGTTAAAGCACTGAACTTTTGAAGCTTATTGGTTACTGTAGTTTGCATTATCCTAACTAATCCACTGCCCAAGTCACAGAAGAGCAGATCTGAAAAGGTCCTTAAAGATCTTCTCCATTATGCAGAAGGAGAAATTGAGGCTCAGAGTTATTGCCAAAGGTACTTCATGGATCTTCTGCCTCATGACTCCTTCAGTTAGGCCTTGTCCTTTTACATGTGATGCTAATTAAAAACCTAGGATCAAAGCTTTCTCTGTTTGCCTAGTTACAGCCAGATTTAGTCCTAGGGAAATTTTAGTGCAGAAAGTTCGAAATATAGACCCACTCTACCGGACAGCACAGTGGAAAGGAATGAAAACAAGACAGCCTTTTTTCACTGTTTCTGTGGCCATAGAAAAGTAAATGAAAACACTCCATGTCATCCTTACAGAAAGTCATGAGGTTATCATAATATTACACTTGTGAAGGGGCTTTGAAAAGTAAAGAGCTATGCCAATATATGGTATTATTACTAAGCAATTTTTTTTTGACAGCAATTACTTTATTTTTTTTTTTAATATTTTATTGTACTTCAGGTGAAGGCTTACAGAACAGATAGTTTCTCATGTAACAGTAAC
>NW_004444015.1:10199154-10222817 GCF_000243295.1 Trichechus manatus latirostris
ATTTGATGTTCTAGGGTTTCAGGATTGTTGATTCTCTGTTTGGCTTAGTTTTTCGGATCTTTGTTGTGGAGGGACGGCGTGGTGCTTCTGCCTAGAGTGCCATCTTGCCAGAGTCCCATTCTAAGCAATTTTTATTGGCTTTTCCTGCTAATGATCCAAGAAAATTAATCTACAAATATTTATTAAGCAACTACTGTGTGCTTTCTTATTGTTGTTAGGTGCCATCGAGGTGGTTCTGACTCATAGTGACCCTATGTACAACAGAACAAAACACTGCCTGGTCCTGTGCCATCCTCACAGTCATTGCTGTGTGCTTTCTTAGCCCTGTGCTAATCATTGTGGGAAACTAATCACCATCTTCAACACATGTACAATCTAGATGAGGAGCATACAAAAGATCTTAGAAGTGCCTGGTTCCATTGTACTGACATTCAGAGAAGAAAGAGATTGATAGAGGATAGAGCAGTTGGAGAAGACCTCATAAAGAGATGGAACTTAGGCTAGCCTCAAAAGACTCTCAAAAGTTGAGTAAGCAGAGGGACCACACATATAGGCAGATAATTATGACAAGATAATTATGGCAGTGGATACCTCTCTCCTAGTACTCTTCCCTTCCTATAAAACCAGAACCAAACCAAATCTGTTGCAGTTGAGTCGATTCTGACTCATAGTGATAGTAGCACCTAAGTAATTCATGGTACATCAAGCACGGTGTTAAGTCCATCTCATCCGTTATCTAATTTCACCCTCCCTATAACCCTAGGAGTGAGCTATTAGTGTCCCCATTCAACAGATGAGGAAAGTGAGGTTGACAGAAGTTTGGTTATTTGCACAGGATCTTGCAGCTAGGAAATAGTAGAGGCAGAATTCAAATTCTATCCTGTGCTCTTAATTGCCAACCTACACTATCAACAGCTCATTTGGAAAGATTGGTATAATATACCTCCAAGGGCAAAACATTGAGCGAAGGATCAAATGTAGAGATAAAGGTCTCTTCTTCCCCTGAATGGGCACAGTATGTCAAAAACACTGGATTAGTCAGAAGACTTGTGTTCAAATCCTGGCTCCACTGCCAACTAGCTATGACCTTAGGCAATTTACATTAATTCTCTGAGCCTCAGTTTCCTCAACTGGGAAATAGGGGGAAAATAATACCTGCTTCATAGGGCTGTTGTGATGAATAAATGAGATACTATAAATTAAAATAATGTTGCGGTATATAAATATGACATCATTATTTTTAGCTTGGTGGAATAATGTCAAATCTGAAAATATTTTAACGGCATCAGAAATGATCACAGGAAAACTTTAGACAAGAAGTCAAAAACTCAGAACTGAAAACACAGTCCTAGACTATAACCTACTACAAAGTGATATATAAGTAATACACCCTCTCCTCACTTATTGACATGGTTAGTTTCCAAAGACCAGGTTGTTATGCAAAGTTGGTGTTTTGTGAAAATGGAGGATGACTACATCAGATCATAAAATGGAAGATGACTACATCATTACATAACTGCTGGGTTACATCATTACATAACTGCCAAGTTACATCATTACATAACTGCCAAACCACTGAGAATCATGGCCTAGCCAAGTTAACACGTAACCTTACCCATCAAAGCCAGCGTTACTCTCGCCTCACACCTCAGTGTTCACTACTGCCAGATGTACATTGTTAATGTGCAAAATAGTTGGATAGTAGATTTTTTACTATTGTCATAAATGGGAAATGTCAGATAATGAGATAGTCAATAAGTGAGGAGAAGGTGGAATAATAATGGGTATCATTTAGGGGCTCTTACTATGGGCCCATCATTTTATCCTTACAACAACCCTATTAAGTGGATCATGGACTTTTGTCCAGTGGATTTGTTTGTTTCTTTCATTTTGTTTCTATTTGCTTTCTGGCTGTCCAGAATCTGAACATTATTCCCTTTCTGGAAACTCCACCATTGTGCGAGTTTTGATGGAAGACAGAGTCCCATCTCCCAGTACAGAAGCCCAAAAGGCTAGATCCCAACACTCCCTGCTCCCTGATGGCTAGGGCATAAGCAGGTATCCTAAATTTGGACAATTGGATAATCCCATCAAGGACTTGGCATCTGAAATGAGTGATGCCTTTTAACAGTAGGAACACCAAGTGATCAGTGGTGGTGGTGCCAAAGGTGGCTTCCAGATTCTAGTAGCTACTGAAGTAGTATTAACTTGACCATCAAGTTTCCCTGGGTTTCTGCCATTTTCTGTGCCTGGTTTCTCAGCTTTCCTATAAGCCTCCTAATATTCTTGCGAGAAATTTATTTTTTGCTTATGTTAACTGGCATTGGTTAACGTTGTTTGCAACCAAGGACCAAGCTGGCACACATGGGTACTGTTATTAATAAAAGTGGTACTACAATTATCCCTATTTTATAAGAGAGAAAACAGAGGTAGGTGCAGCTAAGTAATGATAGAACTGGGATTTTAAATCTTACCGTCTGACACTAAATGCTGCAGTAAGTAAAAAGGAGGACCTAGAGACCATGCATCTAAGATATTACTGGTAGCTATATATATATATATATGTATGTATGTATACGTGTACATGCCTGACCCAAGCCATGATATTTTTCAATTACCTCATATGCATGTTATTCATGGTCCATGAATAAGGAAGATCAAGGGAGAAATGATGCCTTTGAATTATGATGTTGGTGAAGAATAGCGAATTCTTGGACTGCCAGAAGAACAAAAGTCTGTCTTGGAAGAAGTACAGCGAGAGTGCTCCTTGGAAGTGAGGATGGTGAGACTATGTTTTACTTACTTTGGACATGTTGTCAGTCCCTGGAGAAGGGCATCATGCTTGGTAAAGTAGAGGGTCAGCGAATAAGAGGAAGACCCTCGACGAGATGAATTGACACAGTGGCTGCAACAATGGACTCAGGCATAGCAACGACTGTGAGGATGGCGCAGGACCGGGCAGTGTTTCTTTCTGGGATACATAGGGTCGCTATGAGTCAGAACCAACTCAACAGCACCTAACAACAACAATATACACACATATATAGTGTATGTGCACACACGTGGATTCTGATTGCAGCCTTCCTAGGTTCAAATCTTGGCTCTTCTACTTCTAGCTATGTGACCTTAGTCAAGTTACTTAACTTAACTTCTCTGTGTCTCATTTTTCTTATCATATAAAGTAGGTGTGACAATAAGACCACCCCCATAGGATTGTTGGTAGGATTAAGTGAGTAAATATTTGAAAAGCACTTAGAAGAGTGCTTGGGAAAAGATCAGTGTTTGTTATTATTATGTGATTCAAGTTTTTGGACTGCAGATGAAATCTTTAAATCCTTATCCAAAGCAAATAACCTATATTTTCAGAAGAAGTTATCAAAATTCCCTCAGATATGGAAATTTAATATTTCAATATGCAACTCTATCAATCAAATAAAATCCTAGAATCCTGGGAATTTCAAAATGGCACATGGTACAGTCCAGAATGTGGTTAAGAAGGT
Organism: Trichechus manatus latirostris; assembly: GCF_000243295.1. Lineage (NCBI taxonomy): Eukaryota > Metazoa > Chordata > Mammalia > Sirenia > Trichechidae > Trichechus > Trichechus manatus. The sequence goes on from NW_004444015.1 coordinate 10,202,655, forward strand.
ACTTCTTTTCTCTTGACTGCTTTTGTCTTTTGCATGAAAAGGTGTTTCTCCAGTATCCCCAGTTGTTGTCAAATGACAAATAAAGAACCTCCACGCCCTGCATTTAGAAAAGAGAACAATGAGAATGCTGGTGAAAGAGACTTAGAATACTTCCGTTGCCTCACTACACCAGCCCATAGAGCTGAGGAGCAGCAGCAGGAAATGAATTCAGCCCAGAGATACTAAGGGGCAATGAGGCACATAGGAAGGGGAGCTAGCATTATTGGGGCACCTTCTCTGTACTAGGCACTTTATATACATAGTCTCATTTAATCCTCACAACAGCCCTTGGAAATAGATACTATTATTCCCATTTTACAGATAAGAAAACAGCCTCAGAGAAGTTAAATGACAAGACTGTGAAGTGGCAGAGGTGTGATTTGAACCCAGGTGCGTCTCACTTCAAGGTGCGTGCTAAAACTCTAGCATGTAAACTTGACAGAAGCAAATGCTGTAGTTGGGGAAGCTTGAAGTGCCCAGCTCCTAGAGAGGAAGAGGAAAGTAAGCTGTAAAACCTAATGCAAATACAGCACCAAGGACTGTCTTCAAAGCATTTTGACATGTATTACCTCATATTAGTAAGCTGGTGGGCTGACGTTCTGTGGTAAAATGCTCCCTAGCATTTCATTAATTCTAATGTATCTTCTAATAGTTGAAAAAAATAAAATCTTAAAACCATTGTGTTGCGTTTTAAAGCAGGAGCAGGCAACCAGTGTAAGCCATGAACGAAACATGACCCATCTTCCTGGAACATCTATTTTCTTCAATGATTGGGAAGGTAAAGTTACATAATTTACCTGACAGTGCAAAATTTTTTTTTTTAAATCAAAACAGACATGAACATACTATGGAGTAGTAGGCAAAAAAACATTATATTTTAAGATGAAAAACAGAAAGTTCAAAGAAACTCCAAGCTTGTGGCAGACTGCTTCACGGCCTGCCCACAGAGCCCCCCCACCCCCCGCCCAAGAGCTCATACTCCTCTGTCACTTCTCTGTCATTAAGGATACTTGGAGGGGGTGGGGGAATTGGTGAGAGCCTCTGCAGTACTGTGTTCTAAATAGAGTTATTTCATCTTGTCTGAATTTTTCATCAAATTCTTGTGTACATTTCAGTATGTCATGATTTTAACAAAGCAACACTTTTGCAAGTTAGTCTAAGTTCGTAAGTCTGGAGTAAAGCAAGTTAGACTTTCAATCAAAGGTGAAATATATATACATAGCATAAGAGCCATATTTCTCTAAGCAATGACTACCAAATCTGTTAATCCAGACACTGATAAAAATGATAGCCCAACAGCTTCCATCCACATTCTGGCAAACATCACAGTTAGCTGAAGAGATGCAGCATTATCTAGAAGGATAAACAGAAAGGATTGATTCAATGCCACGGACTTAGGGAGAACCCACACACTTGAATTCTAATTATTTCTTTAATATTACCAAGTTTGTGAAGACAATATTAGAAACTTCTTTTCCTTCTTCCAAAGAACTACTGCTTGGATTAGCCAACCAATAAATTTTAGGCAGAGTCTGGATTTTAGCATGTTTATGCTTTAAACATACATGTCTATGTACTTTTTAAAAAGTGTTACATCCACTTAAAAAAAAAGTGGTATCCATTTGGTGGACTATGACATAAAGCTTTACTTGGGAATTCTGTCACTCTAACAACTGTTAGGCCAGAATTTCTATCTACAACACTAATTAGTGTGTCTGTTGCTATTCACCATCCCTACAGTGAGCCTTACGAGTTCACAGCCTTAGCCTCAATGTATTGAGCTTAACGTCCAGTCAACAGAAAAGAATACTTTTCCTACAAGTGATGTGCATCACAAATATTTTTCTGTAGCCAACCTAATGGTGTACCACCAGATATCAGCCTTGTTTCTTTTTATTTGGATAATATTAAGTCCCCGATGGAGTTGTTGACTGACCAGCGCTGGGCTCCTTTCTCTGGGCAGCCTGGCTCTCAGCACAATGGGACAACCACAGGCAGCCCTCTCCTGGCTCCACTGCTTACAAAGAGGATTCAAAAGCAAACAATACGCCAACCTAGTCTAGTCTGGGACCTTTCTATGCTTTGCAATGCTGGGCTTTAGCTGTTCGGCTAACCTCAGTACATGAGTTTCTGTTTTCTGCTCTGGCTTCTGCTCTATTTGTCCACAAGAATGTGCTATATAGCTTTCCTTAGAATCCAATTGCTATGATTTTAAATAGGAAATTAAAAAAGCAGTGTACCAAATTGCTTCTACACTGGGAGTGTAATTATGTAAAAATTATGTATGCATATGGACAGGGACTAGAAGGAAATGAAGAAAAAAATGAAAACAATTTGATTTGCAAGGAGTGGCAAGACTATGAATGGGAATTTGTTTTCCCCTTTCCTTTAGATTTTCATTTACATTCTCAGAGGTCGTTGGTGCAAAAAAGATAGTTAAAACTGCAAGTTTGTGTAGATATAATGTTGATCATCTGGTTCCTTTAGTGGTTGCGTTACGCGGACAACGTTCACTTTTTTATATCACCTAAAAGAACAGATTTTACCATAACTTAGGGAGTCTTTGCCAAGAAAATCAATAAAGACGTATTTGTACAGAGCCTAGAGTGGGCTGGTTTTCTCCAGGAATGTGTTGAGTTAATTGAAAAGGTTTTGGTTAAAGTTAGCCAGTCAGAGATCACAGCGTTGTAGACAACACATACTGTGAGTATGAACTTCGCACAACCTTTCAAATACCTTTGGGAAGGCAGGAAATTGAAATATTGTGCTATATTGGCAACTAAATGGTCATTTATCATCCATGCTAAGTTTGGAGCTGAGAAGAATGATTTGGAAACTCTCAAAGGGCCTTTATTAACAATTTCAAAGTTAGACCTGCATATGTAGATTTTCGAAGCATATTTGGGGAAGACTAAGAGATAACATCTGTGTATTCTATTAACATGGCCTCTCTAATAACAACTTCGGACTGTATTCACACCCACAAAAGCTGCATTAAAATACATTAAGCTTGAGACACCAACTGACAAAAGCAAGGAAATTCACAGTTAAAGGGGAAACGTGCCATATGTTCTTCAATACCTAAGAGCAACGGGGTGCATTTGGAAAGTCATTAAAGCGGCACCCAGTTGTGCCTAGGTATTGGAGAACATATGGAATCTTTTCCTCCGCGAGTGTAATTTTCCCTGCTCTCACTGAACGCATGTATCAATCTTTACTTTTCGGTCATATAGGTTTTTGTTTGCTTGATTACCGTAACATGTAGTATAAATACCTTCTCATTTTCAAAAATCAACACAGCCACACAATGGAAACTGGTCCTCAGCCCTTGCTGCCGGATGGCTCCTCATCATTTGTCCATTCTCTCCCAAAGTGCCTGCACCAGCCCCACATTGACAGCTGTCCCCTACCCCTTAAAGAGTACTGCCTGTCCTTTCCCCACCCCGAGGACAAAGTCACCCATGGTGGCCAACAGTTGCATCTTTCACCAGCACCTCAACTGGTCAGCAAGGCTGAAGTCAGAGATTTTCGAAATGGGAAGGAGGACCCATTCTGCTGGACATCTGATACTAGGGCAAAGTTTCTTTCTTTTCTAAATACAGGCTTTAACCTCTTATTTTGGCAAAAGTAGCAGCTGGTGTGATATGAAGAGATGTTTACCAATATAACTGAGTCCTCGTTTTGTGACATTCATTCATTTGCTCAATCATTCATTCAGCTTGTGAAGTGACTGTCATTTTCTAGGCATTGGGAATAAAACGCTGGCCGAGACTTGGGCCCTGACCCCAAGTTGTTCACTGTCTATGGGAGTAGACAGACAGCAAGCAGGCAGTTATCCTCCAATATGATGGGTGCTGGCACGGGAGTCAGCAGAGGAAGGGCACCTAACCCATACTGGGGGTTCTGGATGAAGACCCCAAGACTGAGTGACTGCCATGACATGAAGCCATTGTAGAGCCAAGTTTCTAATTGAATTCACTCAATCAGTCCATAAACTTTTATTGAGTACCTACTACACATCAGGCCCTAGGCTAAGCACTGGGAATACACACACAGTTCCTGCAGCTTCTAAGCAGGAGAGTGACAGGAATGGCTTGGCCCGATCACTGCAAATAAGGAGGAAAGAGGAGAGAGAGATAGGGAGTCAGATAATGCAAGCCATGCTTTATACTACAGCAATAGAGGACCCACAAAAGGGTTATAACCTGGAGTGTGACATGATCAAATTCATGTTTTAGAAAAATCACTCTGGCATCATAAAAGAAGGAATATTGGAATGGGGCAAGACTGGAGTCAGGGAGACCAGTTAGGAGACTGATGAAAGATGTTGAGGTGCTCATCAAGGGGAGTAGAAGCTAGGATGGAAGAGTATAGTAAAATTCAAGTAATATTTAAGAGAGAAAATTAGCAGAACTTGGTGACTGATTAGATCTGGGAATTGAAGAGACAAAGCTATTTTACAGTGGCGCAGGGACTAGGACCAAGATCTCCTACCTCACAATAAAGTCCCTTTTCAATAAATTTTACTTAACGTCTACATTGATATAAAAGTATTAATTATACTTTAAAGTCCCAGAAGCTGAAAACTAATCTCAAAATTATTTGAACTTTTCCCATATTTTCCGTCATCCCTGAGAAGGTGAAACAACAGAAACCCTAGATATATTGAGAGAATCTAGACATACTGGGTAGTGGTCTGTTTTCACTTACATGTTCTAATACAGAAAGGATAATTGTGATATACTATGAACATTAAGGTGGCAGCACACATCTATGTGGATGGTCCTGAGATAGCACTTCTGGATGGTCCTGAGATAGCACTTGCAGTTGCCCACAGCCTGTGAGTGGCAGGGGATGGGAGGCACTGAGAGAACTACATAATGAACTAAGAGATCTAGTACAGGTTGAGGAGGTGGGAGGACCTCAGGAGCAAAGGGGCCCTGGATAATAGCAATGGCTACTACAGCAAAACAGCCACACCTCAACAGACATTAGCACTGGATGTTCCATGACAGCAGGATGAGGAATATTCCAGGAGAGACCAATAAGCCCTTTCTACCCTGCTGCTGCCACCACCTACATAGGCTTTCCTATGCAAACGGACATCATCTTGGGGAAAATGGGAACATGGGAATGGGAAAACTCCTTGAGACAGCCCTGAGAGGGAGTATGAACCTTGAACGAAATGACTACCTAAAAGAGAGTTTTAAATCAGAAGAAACCGAGTTGCCTTTGGTACAAATTAAAGTTTTCCACCATCAACAACACTGGAGACACCAGAGTGAGATGAAGTTAGTTTTAGGTAATACCTAATGTTACATATAGGGCCCATTTGTTTTGTCAGTTTCAACCCTGCTACGTTGACTTGTCAAGGAAATTATTAATCTTCCTTCTAAGACAATAGTAAGAAGTTACCACCACCTCCCAAAATGAAGCCAGGAACCTTAGGTTCTTGCAAAGCATCTTCAGAATGGAGCTGGACTCATGGGGAGAATAGAACCTGTATTTCCTTATTGCAGTTTAGTGATCTTTCCTCCTTTCCACACTAATGTAATTATTCAAACAGATCTGAATGCGATAATATAAGGAATAGTTTGGCTGTCACTAAAACACCCAGGTTTAAATTCACCCTCAATCAAATCCACTAACTCTACTCTTCCATATAATAAAAATAGATTAGATAACTGGTTAAAAGAGCCAAACCAGTGTGCCTACTGGCTGGTGGTAGCAAGCAGTCAGTTCCCCCACTAACTGCTGTGGTGATTGACAGGGGCCTCTGAAACAATGGAAGAACATACCAAGCAACTCCCTTTTTGAATTGAACTCAAAACTCCAGAAAGGCTTTCATGAGGCCATGGCTGACTAGTGTCTTCTTTGATGTGATAAAATTTCAGTCATTTTCAGCTGCAGTTGTAATTGCTATGTATGGGGAGGGGTTAGGGGCTGACTGTCTAGTATTATTGAATTGTTCTTTCAATTCAGTAATAATATAATAACTTAGAGACTTAACAGCTCAGAAAAAGAATGGTACATAGTGACCTATTGGGAAACTTTAGTCTGGTATTTTGCTTTTGACAGGACTTCCTTTCACACATGTATTCGGAGGGCTACAAAAAAACCGTATTTGGATTATTTGCATAAGAATATATTTTATTGTAATGTTTCTAGCATTTCCATGGCGGAAAATCCACTAAAAGGAACAGCATATTACCATTACAAACAATGATATTTAGAATTAGAAGAGAAAGGCCTGGGTCATTTTTCAACCTGCCAGCCAACTCAACGCCTAAAGAGAACTCTGTGTGTGTGTGTGTGTGTGTGTGTGTGTGTGTATGTGTGCATGTGCGCACGCATGTGTGCTCATGCACAAGCCTGCGGGCTGATGAGAGCGTCTTCCAGAGATATGGATTTATAATTCACTACCACCAAAGGAAGCACTTTAAATGGCACTAAGTTAGCCAGGGAGCAGTGGTAGGAGGCAAGGGTCATAAACTCCAGTGCAAGTGTATGGAACGTTTCGCTTTTGTGTACATTTTTCAGTCTTGAAACAGATTTACTCGGGATTTAAGACTTTATTAGGGTCAAAAGGATTACATTAAGTTCATAGACACGTTTGTTTTATTAATTGAGTCATAAGGTCTGGCCGTCTGCAAACACATTTGAAAACAGGCATCAGCTGGTTTCTATTGCCATAATAGATCAGAAAATCTGCCAGTAAGTCTGTTTGCAGCTCTTAAAAGTTGTTGAACAAAAATGTGTTTTGAACTATCGACAATTACCTGAGAAAACAACTGGATTCTGTAAATTGATTTGTTTATATTCCCAATATACTCACTCACACCCTGCTTTCTCTTATCAAGGACCTCCCATGGCCTCAAGCCATCCACTCCAAGGCATTATAGGCAGTCACCTCTGGAAAACTTTTCTGTCTCTTCCATCTTTAAGATGGAATATCAAGCGGAGTGTTAACTAGTTGTTTTTTTAATGACTTAATATTGGTAGGGAGCCCTAGTGGAGCAGTGGTTAAGAGGTTGGCTGCTAACCAAAAGGTCGACAGTTCAAATTCACCAGCCCCTCCTTGGAAACCCTATGGGGCAGCTCTACTCTGTCCTATAGGGTCGTTATGAGTCAGAATCGACTGGACAGCAATGGGTTTTCTGGGGGGTAATATTGATAAGAAAGGGGAAAACCGTGAATCTAGAATAAGGAGACAAAGTAGAGCTTTTATTAAACTATATACAAAGGAGTAAGTATAAAAGGAATCTGTGTAATGTGTGTTTAAGGTAGTATCAAGAGTAATGATACAATGAACACCCGTCCACCCACATCCTAGATGAAGAAAATGTTGCCATTGCATGGAAATCCCATTTACCTCTCCTCAATCCTACATCCTTCCCTCTGCACTCAGAAGTAATTGCTGGCTTAAATTTTGTGTTTGGTGGTGGTGGTGTTGTGTTGTCGTATGCCCTGGAATCAACTACTTTTGGTTAGCAGCTGTAGCGCTTAACCACTTCGCCACCAGGGCTCCAATTTTTTAAAAAAAGTTTTTTAATTTTGTGTTTATCACTCACTTATTTTTCTTTATAGTGTTAACTGTATGTTTGTATCCCTTGATAATGTATTGTTGAGTTTTCCATGTTTTGAACTCTATAAAATGGAAGAATACTGTTAATGTATTCTTATGCAACTTTTTTTTCTTAATATCATTTCCTCAAGATTCACCTATGTTATAGCATGTAGCTGGGGTTCAATTACTTTCATTGAAGTACAGTATTCTACTGATGTATATACATTTATCCATTCTCGAAATAGCCATAGACATTTAGGTTGTTACTAGTTTTTATTTTTCCATTACAATGGTGCTGTTACGGATATTTTTGTATGTGACTCGTAGTATAAATGTGACAGAATCCCTGGTGGTGCAGTGGTTAATGCGTTTGGCTGCTAACCAAAAGGTCAGTGGTTCGAAGCCACCAGCTGCTCTGCAGGAGAAAGATGTGGCAGTCTGCTTCCATAAAGATTTACAGCCTTGGAAACCCTGTGGGGCAGTTCTGTTCTGTCCTATAGGGTTGCTATGAGTTGGAATTGACTCCACAGCAGTGGGCTTTTTTTTTTTGTTTTTGTTTTTTTGTTTTTTTTGGTGGAATTTTCAACTTTACTAGAGAATGTCAAATTGCAGTTGCTGCATATCCCCATGAATACTTGTTATTGTTAAACTTTTTACATTTTGTTAGTATCGTAGCTGTGAAATGGTTATTTCATTGTGGATTCAGTTTATACTTCCCTGATTATTAGTGAGATTGAGCAACCTTTCATATGTTTATTGGCTGTTCCCATTTCCTCTTCTTGTATGTAGAATTGCAATTGATTGCTGTATATTACCTTTACATCCAGAAATCTTGCCAAACACTCTTATTAATCCTAATAATTTATGTGTAGACTTTTAAATTTTTCTATGTAGATAATTATATGATCTTGGGATAACGACAGTTTTGTTTCTTCCTTTGCAATCCTCAAACAATTTATCCACCCCCTTATTTCACTGGGTATGATCACCAATACTATGTTGAGTAGAAGTTGTGATAGAAGGTACCCTTGTCTTTTTTTCCCAATTGCAAATCAAATACTTCCAAAGTTTTACCATAAGTGTGGCATTTGAGTATTTTTTTTTCTAATTAAACAGGCTTAGGATGTTCTTTTCCTTACTCACTAAGAATTTTATTATGAATTGATGTTGAATTTTATCAAATGATCTTTCTGCTTCTACTGAAATAATCTTACTGATTTTCCTTTAATTTCTTAATGTGGGAAATTCCATTCATTTATTTTCTAAGGTTAAACCAACCCTGCATTCTGGAAATAAATAAACTTGGTTATAATATATTATTCTTTTATGCATTGCTGGATTTGGTTTGCTAACTTTTTTTAGGATTTTTGAATTATATTCATGAGTAAAATTGGTCTGTGATATTCCTTTCTCTATCTTTGTCTGGTTTGATATTAGCATTACTAGTCTCATGAAACGAGTTTGTGTATCCTATCTCTTTTTCTAAAATCTGGAATAATCTGTGTAAATTGGAATTGTTCCTTGACCATTTGTTACAACTCAGTAGGAATTTGTCTACTTCATCTACATTTTTAAATTTGTTAACTTAAAGTTTTCCATAATTATCCTTTTTTTAACCTTGTTAATCTCTGAAGCATTTTTAATTACTGCCCATTTTATTATTCCTGATATGGTTTATTCATGCCTTCCATCTTTTATTCTTGATCATTCTTGCAAATGGTTTGCCAATTTTATTAGTCTTTTCAAGGTACAAACTGTTGGCTTTATTGATAGTCTGTAGTATAAGTTTGTTTTCTATTTCATTGATTTCTCCTCTTTATTCCACTTCCTTTGGGTTTAGTCTGTTGTTCTTTTTTCTGATTTCTTAAATTGGATGCCTATCTCGTTAATATCTTATCTTCTCTGATATAAACATTTAAGGTTATAAATTTCCCTCTAAGTATTGTTTTAGCTGTACTCATGAGTTTTTTTTATGTATTCTAATCATTATTATTTAGTACTAAATATTTTATAACTGCCTTTATGTTTTCTTTTTTGATCCATGAGTTAGTTATTTAGAAGTTTCCCTAATTTCCAAATATGTGTGTTTTTATAGCTGTACTTTTGTTTTTGATCTCTAGCTTAAATTCAGGGTGGTCAGAGAAGTCTAAAATAAGGTTATTACTTGCTTTTAAGTAACCCTTTAACCCTACTTGGCCTAAATGAATAGAACATTATTATTTTAGTGTATGCACTTATGTGTTCTGTTCAATGTTTTCTCACTTTCAGAAGAAAGACAAGAAGAGATTTGGGAAGAAAAGCAAATATTGTTTTTGAATCCACTAGTTCTTTCCAAAAAAGGATATGCTGAGGACATATAAAAGATTTTAAATGAGGAAATAATGCTTAGAAGTTTATATGTGGGGTTTTATTAAATTGAAAATTTTGTAATCCTGGGAGTGATTTAAAGTAGTCCATTAAAGATGTGTTAAGCTTCTTATCATTGACATTAAGACAACCAGTTAAACTGTTAAAAGAAGGGCAGGAGATTAAAGAATACCTAGAGGAATGTTTTAGGCAAATACTAATGTCATTATGGACATGAAACCATAAAACATTATTTGCTGACAGAGGCCAAGACTTCATAATGCCACACTGGCAACTTCCAATACATCATTTGATTTCTTGACTGCTACTTCCATGGGTGTTGATTGTGGATCCAAGTAAAATGAAATCCTTGACAACTTCAATATTTTCTCTGTTTTTCATGATGTTGCTTATTGATGGAGCTGTGAGGATTTTTGTTTTCTTTATGTTGAGGTGTAATTCATACTGAAGGTTGTAGTCTTTGATCTTCATCAGTAAGTGCTTCAAGTCCTCTTCACTTTCAGCAAGGAAGGTCATGTCATCTGCATAACACAGGTTGTTAATGAGTCTTCCTCCAATCCTGATGCTATGTTCTTCTTCATATAGTCGAGCTTCTGAGATTATTTGCTCAGCATACAGATTGAATAAGTATGGTGAAAGGATACAGCCTTGAAGCACACCTTTCCTGATTTTAAACCACACAGTATCCCCTTGTTCTGTTTGAACAACTCCTTCTTGGTCTATGTACAGGTTCCATATGAACACAATTAAGTTTAGACTCATATGCTAGGCCTGTGCTCCTAACCAGGAAGCTTTAGTGGGCTGTGTTTGATATTGTAACTCCTCTTCTAATCTTTAACAAGCCTGTATGCATTTATTTTTAACAAAAAATTATTTGTTTTATATTTTTGGATAATTTCATAACCATCTTGGGGATAATTTAGACTCCTTGGAAGCAGTCTCCAAAACAGAGTCAGGAATCACCAAAATTAAGGAAAACATCAATGAAATGAGAAGAACAGCTATTGGCAGCCTTTGAGCAAAGTGAATAAACAGATCCCCCCTGCATCAAGTCCCCCTCAAAAACAGCAGTGAACCAAGGCCTCCACCGGATTGAGTCCAGTACAGCTAGATGGTGCCCAGCTACCACCACTGACTGCTCTGACCAGGATCACAACAGAGGGTTCTGGACAGAGCTGGAGAAGGATGTAGAGCATAATTCTAACCCACAAAAAAAGACCAGATTTACTGGCCTAAAGGAGACTGGAGAAACCCCGAGAGTATGGCCCCCAGACACCCTTTTAGCTCAGTGGTGAAGTTACCTCCGAGGTTCACTGTTCAGCCTGGGAGTGGACAACCCTGTAAAACCAAATGAGACTAACGAGGTACAGGAGTCCAGTGACAAGGGCCAGAAGGCAGAAGCGGACAGGAAAGCTGGTGATAGGGAACCCAAGGTTGAGTAAGGATATTGTTGATGTGTTGTGAGATTGTTAACCATTGTCATAGGGCAACATTTGTAGTAACTGATAAATGAGAAACTATTTTGTTATATAAGCCTTCATCTTAAGTGAGAATAACAGCACAATTGGAAGAGCGTAGTCAATGTCACTGAACTGTGCATGTAGAAATTTTTGAAATGGTGTATCTTTGGCTATGTGTATTTTCACCAAAACAAAAAAAAGTTGAGAAATTAGAGGGTTGATATGTTGTGGGGTTGTTAACCAATGTCATAAAACAACATGTGTACTTCTGTTTCATGAGAAACTATTTGTTCTGTAAGCCTTCACCTGAAGTACAATAAAGAAAGAAAGAAACATATCCTAAGAACCAAAAAAAAACAGCAGTGACTGTGTCTTGTCCTCCATCACTTGGGACTATCAAATGGGAGTACCCATAAATCAGTGGAGTCAGGGTCTTGACTCTATATGGTCATATTTCATAACCTTTCTATGTTTACATGACTCCTTCTATGCTTTCAGAATCTATTGCTTTAAGAAACCTATAAAAAAAATCATGATTATCTCAGGGAGGTAATCATGGTGTAAACTAATGTCTAATGCCTTGTCATTCGTTATACTCTCTCAGTTTTATTTCACTTAGTCCTCATAGCAACATATTATAGTGATTAAGAGCAAAATGCATCAGGAATCATCACACTATCATCTGGGTTCAAGTCCCAACTCAACCACTTATCAGCTGGGTGACTTTGGGCAAATCACTTCATTTTCATGAGCCTTGTTTTTCTCATTTATAAAATTAATGTTTAATAATACATGCCTTGAAGGCTGTTATGAGAATGGAATGAGATAATACATGTAAAGCAATTGAGCTGCTTAATATAAGCTGTCATTATTGTTAGCAAAGTAACCCCATGCATAACTAAATAATGTCACAAATGAGGAAACTAAAACTCAGAGAGGTTAAGGCAATACCCAACGTCACACAGCTAGTAAGTAGCACAGCCAGTACATGAACCCAGAACTGCCATTCCTTGGGTGCAGTCAAAGTGTGCGGTAGAGAATTTCTCAAGGTCTGTGCCAACTCTGTAAAGGCTATTCTTCTATGATCTTCATGTAACTTGATAAATTGCTACAAGAGCTGTAAAAGTTTGAAATTTTTTTCCGTCTCTCATAAAGGATGCTGATCAATGGGGATGGAAATAAAAACTGAATTGACTTTGCTGACCAGTCACAGGATATGCTTATCAAAATGCCATAGGTCAACTTCTGTTACAACCCAAATATCTTCATTATAAAAAAGGGACCAAATCCTAGCTACCTTATCACAAATTCAAGGCTTATTTGATACATTTTTTTTGAACAACCAAGAATATGTACAGGGTGTTGGGAGCTTAATGTAAAGGATCTGACCTGTACTAAAACCCACTTGAATTTCCTATTACTCTAACCCATGGTGATTATTCGAATTTGCGTGCAAACTCTTAATCTGCATAATTAGTTCCAGTACCTCACAAAAGTAGATTGAGACCTAATCAGGGAGGTCAAGAGTTGGACAAGAGTGAGCTCCAGAGGAGAGGATGCTGTGTTAACCCCTGCTCTTAGGTACATCTTTGTGTTCAGGAACCACTGATCTGGGAACAAAGGAATGGCCCAGGTGTGTAGAGAAGAGATGGAGAGAGAGAGCGAGCTCTGGGCAGATAGTCTTGCAGATTTCTGGAGCTGTGAGCTCTACTGCAGAGGATGAGGAGTCAGAAAGGGACTGAAACCACTGATCAAATCAGGAGGAGTGCTCTACAATGGCTGGAGTGCCTGGAAGAATCCAACAACTAGGAGAAGACCCAAAGCTAGTACCCTGGAAAGAAGAGTGCTAGTAGAGAGCACAGAGCAGACCACAGCAAGGGGGGAGAAGACCACACCAAGAGCAAGGAGACCACAGTGGTGGCACCAAGACTCCCCAGCACACTCCCAGTGGAGTGGGTCAATCACTCAAAGAGAGAAGCACGTCCCACAAAGAGCAGTTTTATAGTCTTTTCCAGCTGAGTAGTCAAGTCAAGGCAAAGCAGTCATCTGATGAAACAGGACCACCTTTGCGCAGCAACAATGGGCTCAAACAGCAATGATTGTGAGGATGGTGCAGGACCTGGCAGTATTTCGTTCTGTTGTACATAGGGTCGCTATGAGTTGAAACCAAGTTGACGGTTGATAGTACCTAACAACAACAACATGTGTTTTATGAAGGAGGCCTGGTGACACAGTGGTTAAGTGCTCAGCTCCTAACCAGCCGCTCTGTAGGAGAAAGATGTGGTAGTCTGCGCCTATAAACATTACAGCCTTGGAAACCCTATGGGGCAGTTCTACTCTGTCCTATAGGGTTGCTATGAGTTGGAACCGATGGCAATGGGTTTGATTTTGGTTTGGTGGTTGTTGTGTGCCATCGAGTCGACTCAGACTCACAGTGACCCTATAGGACTAGTAGAGCTGTAATCTTTACTGGAGCAGGTCTTTACTCCTGCCGAGCCGCTGGTGGATTTGAACCACCAACCTTTCAGTCAGCAGCTGAGCACAAAACCATTGCACCACCAGGGCTACTTACTACTCCCTGGTGCACAACAGTACTTCATTCTAGCCCAACTGCACGAAGTCCTCCTTCCTGTCTCAGTCTCATTTTCTCCTGTTTTTTCAGCTTTAACCGAGGCAGAAAAAAATGGTCTCTCCATATTGGCAACTATTTCTAGAACCCTGTGGAGCTTCCTGCGTCTTCCTTCTGATCAGTGAAGTATTAGAATGAAAATGTTAGAATGTCAAAAAAAGAAACAGGACCACCTTTGAACTATGTGTATTAATCCTCGTTAGTGGATAGACTGTGTCCTAGAACAGTGCACATAATCCTCTCCAGTAGAAGAGTTGTATCCTCTAAGAGTTAGAAAGACCACATGCTAGGGAGAACTGTACCCATGGAGCAACTTCACCAGCAGGGCAAGTATGCGGGAGGAGACCAGTGAACAGTCCTGGAGCTGCTGAACACCTCACGGCTTCTAGCAAGGAAAGACCCTCCCAAAGAGATCAGGGAGCATATTCCTGAAAGACTGAGGAGGTTTCTGGGTGGGGCCTCAGGCTAGATGCATCAAAGGCTGGTAGTGACAACTACAGCAGACCATCTCCAGCCCCAAATGTCCTCTCTGACAGTGGGGGTGGGAGGAGTTGCCAACATCATCATAAATAAGTGGTTTGATTCTTTTATTTTTCTGCTTAAGCACCTTTGGCATCCTAAAAAACAAGCGTGTAAGTGTACTGTAATAAGTAATTGTAGTTTTATTCAGGTGCATACATCCAGCTGTCTGTTAAAGCACCTTTTTTCTAACTTAAAACTTATCCAATGTTTTCTTCAGAAGATGTAAAATGACTTTATGCACATTATAAGGTCACTTACAGCATCCTCATCTTTAGGTTATAAATGTACGGAGTGCATTGGAAATCATCACACTCTCAGAAATGAAGTCACAAAATGTTAGCTCTCTCGAAGTTTCAAAGATTAATATGAGTTGCTTCCTTTCCACTAAGAGGTTGACAGATTACCATTGGGTAAAACTCCAATGTCGATCCCATGTTAGCATCATTGCACATTCTATTCCATTGATTTATAATCCATAACTTGTCACTTCTGTGGAGAAAAGAGATACCCAGTACCCACTAAACCAAACCCACTGCCGTCAAGTCAATTCGATTCATAGCAACCCTATAGGACAGAGTAGAACTGCCCTATAGAGTTTCCAAGGCTGTAAATCTTTACCGAAGTAGACTGCTGCATCTTTCTCCCATTGAGGCTAGTGGATTCAAACCGCTGACCTTTTGGTTAGCAGCCAAGTGCTTTAGCCACTGCACCACCAGGGCTTGCTTATAGCCACCACAGGGACACATAATATACATGCACACGCATGTGCACATTCACGCACACTGACATGCATATTCTCACATTTGCACACTGTGCACACTCACACATCACCTATGCAGAGGTTCATGCAAACTCACACACACTCACAGACACATGTTCACACACACTTGCATACACATTCACTAACACATATGCACACTCACACCCACAGGTACTCATACACTATACATACTCATACAAATGAAGCGTGTATATATATCCATACATACTCATACGTACACTCACAAATACACACACATACACATCTAGCAACTGTTATGTATAAAAGGGCCACTTGTATTGAGTCCACATAACACTATGAGTTCCCAAACCCAAACCAAACCCATTGTCGTCCAGTCGATTCCAACTCATGAGTTAAGTATGATTAACTCTACTGTACAGTTGAGGAAATTAAAGCTAAGGGAAGTAAAAAAAAAAAAAAAAACTTGTCGAAGGTCATGCAGTTCGTAAATGGGAGGGTGTATCTATTTCAAAGTGTGTGCAACTGTTCGTAGAATTAGAAACAAACCAACTCTCTGTGTCTGTGACCTCTTAAGAATTTCAGTAACTATACCATCATTTGAGCTCACAAAACCAAAAGTACATTTCTTTAAAACACTTTTCCACTTAATTTTTGAACTATGCATATCTTGTGGGAAATTCAATCCACGTGTTCATTTACACCAAAAGCCTCCAAATATTGTTTCTTAAGCGGTATTTGATGTCAAAAGAAGGCTTTTGAATTTCTCAATGAGATTTTTTAAGCTTTATATTTTATTAAAAACAGGCAAAACCATTGTGCCAAACTTAGGGAAAGTCGGAATTATATTTGAGATTTTTTTCCTACATTGTCACTTTGAAGATCATTTTCTGTGCATACTCAGTTATTTGAATAAAGATTAATTTGGTTCTTATAAGTACCTTCTGTTTTGGGTGCTGATGTTTTAGCCAATGACACTTGATTATCTTGAAAACAATTTTGTGCTCATTTGTTTGTTTTCTGGTAAGCTAACTGTAGTGATAGTGTAAACTTAAACAATTGAATTTTTACCAAGGTAGCTATAAGAATATTAAAAACTCCACCATTTCAGTGATAACGCCTTAGAAAATACTGAGTTTATGTAGGATAGTCAAAAGATTTCAGGTAGAGGTATGGAGGATACATGAATTCTAATATGTGAGTGCTTTGCTTCAAAACCAAAGCTTCCAAAAATCACAGATGTCTAAGCAAATCACTATTGACCTTCTGAGGACTAATGAGAACTAATTAATCATCTGAAATCATTTTTAACAGCCTTGTTCTCTCTCTGTATTTCCCTTGATGAAAAACTTTAAAACACAAAAGAAAATAAAGATCACTACATCAGAAGCATGTTTCACCCTGAGAAGTAGCTGAGTCAACTGACTTCTAACCAGGAACAGTGCAGCTGATAACTTTTCCGGAAGCCAGAGACAAAGACTTTATAGACAATGATTTCCTAATGGGTGTGGATTTGGGTGGAATACTAACTTGGTATTTGTTGTTGTTGTTTGGTGTCATCAAGTCGGTTCTGACTCATAGCGACTCTAAGTACAACAGAAGGAAGCACTGCCTGGTCCTGCATCATCCTCACAATCGTTGTTATCCTTGAGCCCATTGATGCAGCCACTGTATCAATCCATCTCGTTAAAGGTCTTCCTTGTTTTCACTGACCCTCTACTCTACCAAGCACGATGTCATTCTCCAGGGACTCTCCCTCCTGATAAAATGTGCAACGTAAGTGAGACGAAGTCAGGCCATCCTTGCTTCTAAGAAGCATTCTGGCTGTACTTCTTCCAAGACAGATTTCTTTGTTCTTTCGGCAGTCCATGGTATATTCAATATTCTTCACCAACACCATAATTCAAATGCATCAATTATTCTTCCATCTTCCTTATTCATTGTCCAGCTTTCACATGCATATGATGCAGTTGAGAATACCATGGCTTAGGTCAGGAGCACCGTAGTCCTCAAAGTGACATCTTTGCTTTTCAACACTTTAAAGAGGTCTTCTGCAGCAGATTTGCTCAATGCAATATGTCATTTGATTTCTTGACAGCTACTTCCACTGGTGTTGATTGTGGATCCAAGTAAAATTAAATCCTTGACAGCTTCAATATTTTCTCCATTTATCATGATGTTGCTTCTTGGTCCAGTTGTGAGGATTTTTGTTTTCTTTATGTTGAGGTGTAATCCATACTGAAGGCTGTCATCTTTGACCTTCATCGGTAAATGCTTCAAGTCCTCTTCACTTTCAGCAAGCAAGGTTGTGTCATCTGCATAATGCAGGTTGTTAATGAGTCTTCCTCTAATCCTGATGCCCCATTATATTCATATAGTCGAGCTTCTTGGATTATTCGCTCAGCATACAGATTGAATAAGTATGGTGAAAGGATACAACCCTTACACACACCTTTCCTGATTTTAAACCACACAGTATCCCCTTGTTCTGTTGGAACGACCGCCTCTTGATCTATGTACAGGTTCCTCATGAGCACAATGCAGTGTTCTGGAATTCCCATTCTTCGCAATGTTATCCATGATTTGTTATGATCCACACAGTTGAATGCCATTGCATAGTTAATAAAACACAGGTAACCATCTTTCTGGTAGTCTCTGCTTTCAGCCAAGGTCCATTTCACATCAGGAATGGTATCCCTCCTTCCACGTCCTCTTCTGAATCCGACTTGAATTTCTGGCAGTTCCCTGTCAATGTACTGCTGCAACCACTTTTGAATGATCTTCAGAAAAATTTTACTTATGTGTGATATTAATGATATTTTTTGATGATTTCCACATTCTTTTGGGTCATCTTTCTTTGGAATGGGCAAAAATATGGATCTCTTCCAATCAGTTAGCTAGAAAAGTGAGCACCTCCAGTGCTGCATCTGTTGGTTGAAACATCTCAATTGGTATTCTGTCAATTCCTGGAGCCTTGTTTTTCGCCAATGCCTTCAGTGCAGCTTACTCTTCTTCCTTCAGTACTATTGGTTCTTGATCATATGCCACCTCCTGAAATGGTTGAACGTCCACCAATTCTTTTTGGTATAGTGAGTGACTCTGCAGATTGCTTCCATCTTCTTTTGATGATTCCTGTGTTGTTCAATATTTTCCCCTGTAGAATCCTTTAATATTGCAACTGGAGGCTTGAATTTTTTCTTCAGTTCTTTCAGCTTGAGAAATGCTAAGCATGTTCTTCCCTTTTGGTTTTCTAACCCCAGATCTTCACATATTTCATCATAATACTTTACTTTGTCTTCTCGAGCCACCCTTTGAAATCTTCTGTTCAGCCTTTTTACTTCATCATTTCTTCCTTTTGCTTTAGCTACTCTATGTTCAACAACAAATTTCAGAGTCTCTTCTGACATCTATTTTGGTCTTCCTTTCCTGTCTTTTTAATGATCTTTTGCTTTCTTCATGTATGATGTCCTTGATGTCATTCCACAACTCATCTGGTCTTTGGTCATTAGTGTTCAATTCATCAAATCTATTCTTAAGATGGTTTCTAAATTCAGGTGGGATACACTCAAGGTCATATTTTCGCTTTTGTGGACTTGCTCTAATTTTCTCCAACTTCAACTTGAAGTTGCATATGAGCAATTGATGATCTGTTCTGCAGTCAGCCCCTGGCCTTGTTCTGACTGATGCTATTGAGCTTCTCCATTGTCTCTTTCCACAGATATAGTGGATTTGATTCCTGTGTATTCCATCTGGCGAGGTCCATGTGTATAGTTGCTGTTTACCTTGTTGAAAAAAGGTATTTGCAATGAAAAAGTCATTGGTCTTGCAAAATTCTATCATGCAATCTCCAGAGTTGTTTCTATCATCAGTATTTTCCAACTACTTCTCCTTCTTTATTTCCAACTTTTGCATTCCAATAACTACTAATTATCAAGGCATCTTGATTGCATGTTTGATCAATTCAGACTGCAGAAGTTGGTAATAATCTTCAGTTTCTTCATCTTTGACATTAGTGGTTGGTAAGTAAATTTGAATAATAGTCGTATTAACTGGTCTTCCTTCTAGGCATGTGGATATTATCCTATCACATACAGCATCATACTTCAGGATAGATCTTGAAATGTTATTTTTGACAATGAAAGCAATGCGATTCCTCTTCAATTTGTCATTCTTGGTAGAGTAGACCATATGATTGTCTGGTTCAAAATGGCCATTTCCAGTCCATTTCAGCTCACTAATGCCTAGCATATCAATCTTTATGCATTCCATTTCATTTTTGACAACTTCCAGTTTTCCTGGATTCATACTTTGTACATTCCATGTTCCAATTATTAATGGATGTTTGCAGATTTTCTTTTCATTTTGAATGGTGCCACATCAGCAAATGAAGGTCCCGAAAGCTTTACTCCATCCATGTCATTAAGGTCAACTCTATTTTGAGGAGGCAGCTCTTCCCCAGTCGTATTTTGAGTGCCTTCCAACCTGACGGCTCATCTTCTGTCACTATATCAGACAATGTTCCACTGCGGTTCATAAGCTTTTCACAGGCTAATTCTTTTCAGAAGTAGACTGCCAGGTCCTTCTTTCTAGTTTGTCTTAGTCTGGAAGCTCTGCTGAAACCTGTCCACCATGAGTGACCCTGCTGGTATTTGAAATACTGGTGGCATAGATTCTAGCTTCACCGCAACATGCAAGACACCACAGTACAACAAATTGACAGATGAGTGGTGGACGGGGAAATTTCTCCAGCAAGGATATTTTTTAATTGAATGGAGCAGTCATGAGAAAATCTAATCTTTGTATAGTGTATTACAGTTCAGGGAGCCCTGGTGGTGTAGTA
>NW_004444015.1:10223031-10224598 GCF_000243295.1 Trichechus manatus latirostris
GAGTGACTTTATTACTGAGCTAAAAGGGTGTCCGGGGGCCATACTCTGGGGGTTTCTCCAGTCTCTGTAAGGCTGGTAAGTCTGGTTTTTTTTTTTTTTTTGTGAGTTACAATTTTGTTCTACATTTTTCTCCAGCTCTGTCCAGGACCCTCCACTGCGATCCCTGTCAGAACAGTTGGTGGTGGTAGCCGTGCACCATCCAGCTGAACTGGACTCAGTCTGGTGGAGGCTGTTGTGGTTGTGGTCCATTAGTCCTTTGGACTACTCTTTCCCCTGTGTCTTTAGTTTTCTTTATTCTCCCTTGGTCCTGATATGGTGAGACCTGATGTTGTGGTCCATTAGTCCTTTGGACTAATCTTTCCACTGTGTCTTTAGTTTTCTTTACTCTCCCTTGGTCCTGACGTGGTGAGACCAGCAGAGTATCCTGGGTGGCCATTCACAAGCTTTTAAGACCCCAGACGCTACTCACCAAAGTAGAGTGTAAAACATTTTCTTTATAAACTATGTTATGCCAATTAAGTTAGACATTCCCCAAGACTATGGTCCCAACAGCCCTCAGCCCAGGAGTCCCTCAGGGATTTTGGATGTGTCTATGGAGCTTACATGACCTTGCCTTGTACAAACTTGCTGGCTTCCCCAGGACTGTGTACTGTCTTACGCTTCATCAAAGTTACCACTTATCTATTGTCTATTTAGGGTTTTTCTACCTCCACCCCTCACCTCCCTCGTAACCAGCAAAGATTGTTTACTTTTGCGTGTAAACATTTTCATGAGTTTTTATAGTAGTTGGTCTCATACAATGTATGTCCTTTTGTGACTGACTTTTCACTCAGCGTAATGCCCTACAGATTCATCCATGTTGTGAGATGCTTTGCAGATTCATCATTGTTATTTACCGTTGCAAAATACTCCATTGTGTGTGTGTACCATAGTTTGTTTATCCATTCATCTGTTGATGGACATCTAGGTTGTTTCCATCTCTTTGCTATTGTGAACAATGCTGCAAAGAACATAGGTGTGCATATGTCTATTTGTGTGATGGCTCGTATTTCTCTAGGATATATTCCTGGAAGTGGGATTGGTTGTACCATTTTACATTCCCGCCAGCAGTGCGTAAGAGTTTCGATCTCCTCACAGCCTCCTCAACATTTGTTATATTCTGTTTGTTTTGATTTGTGCTAGTAATGCTTGGGTGAGTGGTATCTCACTGTTGTTTTCATTTGCATTTCTCTAATAGCTAGTGATCACGAACATTTCCTCATGTGTCTGTTGGCCGCCTGAATGTCTTCTTTGGTGAAGTGTCTGTTCATTTCCTTTGCAAATTTTTTAATAGAATTATTTGTCTTTTTGTTGTAGAGGTGTTGGATTTTCCTGTAAATTTTAGAGATTAGACCTTTGTTGGATTTCTCATAGTCAAAAATTTTTTCCCAGTCTGTCGGTTCTCTTTTTACTCTTTTGGTGAAGTCTTTTCATGAACGTAAGTGTTTAATTTTTAGAAGATCCTAGTTATCTAGCTTATCTTCTGGAGTTTGTATGTTGTTAGTTATGGTTTATATCCTGTTAATGC
>NW_004444015.1:10225077-10244115 GCF_000243295.1 Trichechus manatus latirostris
ACAGTTTAACTTCTTCATTACCAATTAGGATGCCCTTGATTTCTTTTTCTTTCATTATTGCTGTAGCTAGGACTTCCAGAACAATGTTAAATAGGAGTGGTGATAAAGGGCATCCTTGTCTTGTTCCTGTTCTCAAGGGGAATGTTTTCAGCCTCTCTCCATTAGGAATGATGCTGACTGTTGATTTTCTATAGATGCCCTTTATTATGTTGAGGAATTTCCCTTCTATACCTACTGTATTGAGAGCTTTTATCAGGAATGGGTGTTGGACTTTGTCAAATACCTTTTCTGTGTCAATTGAGATGATCATGTGATTTTTTTTCTTTTATTTATGTGGTGGATTATGTTGTTTGATTTTCTAAGGCTGAACCATCCTTGCATACCTGGTATGAATCCCACTTGGTCGTGGTGTATTATTTTTTGGATACGATACTAAATTCTATTGGCTAGAATTTTGCTGAGAATTTTTGCATCTATATTCATGAGGGATATTGGTCTATAATTTTCTTTTTTGTGGTATCTTTGCTGGGTTTTGGTATCAGGGTTATGCTGGCTTCATAGAATGAATTTGGAAGTATCCCTTCCTTTTCTATGTTCTGAAATAGTTTGAGTAGTACTGGTGTAAGCACTTCTCTGAATGTTTGCTAGAATTCTCCAGTGAAGCCATCTGGGCCAGGGCTTTTGTTGTTGTTGTTGTTAGGAGTTTTTTTTATTACCTATTCAATCTCTTCTATTGTTATGGGTCTGTTCAGATTTTCAACATCATTTTGTTTTAGTTTGGGTAGATAGTGTGTTTCTAGAAATTTGTCCATTTCCTCTAGGGTTTCAAATTTGTTGGAGTATAGTTTTTCATGGTACTCTGTTATGATCCTTTTTATTTCAGTTGGATCTGTTGTAATGTCCCCCATTTCATTTCATATTTGTGTTATTTGTGTCCTCTACTGTTTTTCTTTTGTCATTTTGGTCAGTGGTTTCTCGATTTTGTTGATCCTTTCAAAGAACCAACTTTTGGTTTTGTTGATTCTTTCTATTGTTTTTCTATTCTCTATTTCATTTATTTATGCTCTAATCTTTATTATTTCTTTTCTTCTGGTGCCCGAGGGCTTCTTTTGCTGTTCTTTTACAGCTGTTTGAGTTGTGTAGCTAATGTTTTGATTTTGTCCCTTTCTTGTTTTTTGATGTGTGCATCTATTGCTATAAATTGTCCTTTGAGGACTGCCTTTTCTGTGTCCCAGAGGTTTTGGTATGATGTGTTTTCATTCTTGTTTGATTCTAGGATTTTTTTAATTCCATCTGTGATTTCTTCTATTACCCAGTGATTTTTAAGCAGGGTGTTATTCAGTGTCTGTGTAATTGATTTTTTTTTCCTTCCTCTTCCTGCTGTTAATTTCTACCTTAATGGTGTTATGATCAGAGAGGATACTTTGTAGTATCTTAAAGTTTTGGATCTTGTTGAAGATTGCTCTGTGGCCTAAGATTTGGTCTATTCTGGAGAATGTTCCATGTGCATTGGAAAAGAATGTGTACTTTGCAGCTGTTGGGTGGAGTGTTCTATATATGTCTATGAGTTGAAGTTGGCTGATTGTGGCCTTTAGATCTTCTGTATCTTTTGTTGAGTTTCTAGATGTTCTGTTCTTTACCGAGAGTGGTGTGTTGAAGTCTCCTACTAGAATTGTGGAACTGTCAATTTCTCTTTTCAGTGCTGTTAGAGTTTACGTTATGTATTTTGGAGCCCTGTCATTGGGTACGTAGATATTTATTATGGTTATGTCTTCATGAGGGATCATCCCTTTAATCATTATATACTGCCCTTCTTTGCCTTTTATGGAGGATTTTGTTTTAAAGTCTATTTTATCTGAGATTAGTATTACCACTCTTGCTCTTTCTTTTGGTAGCTGTTTGCTTGATATATTTTTTCCATCCTTTGATTTTTAATAAATTTGTGTCTTTGTTTCTCAGATGTGTCTCTTGTAGACAGCATATTGATGAATCCTGTTTTTTTATCCATTCTATCACTCTCTGTCTCTTTACAGGTGCATTTGGCCGTTTACGTTCAGTGTAATTATTGATAGGTGTGAGTTTATTGCTGCCATTTTGTAGTGCTTTTTTTTGTGGTGTTGATGTTTTCTTTGTTCTTCTTACTCTCCTGTGCTGAATTCCTTTTGTTTGTGGATTTTTTTTTCATTTCTTTTGTTTTTGTAGATTTCGTGTTTACTGAGACTTTATGTTTTTCTTCTTTATTTTGATGAGTAGGTTTGTTAACTTTCTTTGTGGTTACCTTGAAATTTACCCCTATCTTCCTAGGTTTGAACTAGTCTATTATTACTTGATATCGCCTTGCCTTCCTCTCCATTAGAAAGTTCTGTACCTACACCATTTATTCCCTCTTTTATTGTTCTGACATGGTTGCCATTTACAGATTAACTTCTCTGGTTCCCTGTTGTAAATCTTTTGTTTTACTATGTTTGAGCCCATTGTTGCAGCCACTGTGTCAGTCTGTCTCGTCAAAGGTCTTCCTCTTTTTCACTGACCCTCTACCTCACAAGCATGATGCTTTTCTCTAGGGACTAGTCCCTCCTGACAACATGTCCAAAGTATGTGAGACGATGTCTCGCCATTCTTGCTTCAAAAGAGTACCCTGGCTGTATTTCTTCCAAGACAGACTTGTTCATTCTTCTGGCAGTCTGTGGTATATTCAATATTCTTCGCCAACATTAGAATTCAAAGGCATCAATTCTTCTTCAATCTTCCTTATTCATTATCCAGCTTTTGCATGTATGAGGCAATTGAAAATACCATGCCTTGGGTCAGGCACACCTTAGTCTTCAGGGTGACATCTTTGCTTTTCAACACTTTAAAGAGGTTTTTTGCAGCAGATTTGCCAAACGCAATGCGTCATTTGATTTCTTGACTGCTATTTCCATGGTCATTGATTGTGGATCCAAGCAAAATGAAATCTTTGACAACTTCAATATTTTCTCCACTTAACATGATGTTGCTCATTGGTCCACTTGTGTGGATTTTTGTTTTCTTTATGTTGAGGTGCAATCCATACTGAAGTCTGTAGTCTTTGATCTTCACCAGTAAGTGCTTCAAGTCCTCTTCACTTTCAGCAAGCAATGTTGTGTCATCCACATATTGCAGGTTGTTAATGAGTCTTCCACCAATCCTGTTGCCATATTCTTCTTCATATATCCCAGCTTCTTGGACTATTTGCTCAGCATACAAATTGAATAAGCATGGTGAAAGGATATGACCCTGACACACACTTTTTCTGATTTTAAACCATGCAATATCCACTTGTTCTGTTTGAGTGACCGTCTCTTGGTCTATATATGAGTCAGAATTGATTCAGTGGCAACAGGTGTACGTTTTTGTTTTTTATATACTCTTAGGGAAGTCTCCCAACTTATCTGAGACTTAGTTTAATCATCTAAAAGATAATAATGCTATCTTTGTGGATTACATGAATTGATGTATGCAAAAGTACCTAGTAAAGTCTGTGTGCATAGTCAGTGTGCATGTAAGGGTGTTGGGTGTTTGGGCATGGACTCTGCTTTCCATCATGATCAAATATGCCCTGGAGACAGTGATTTTTTCACAATTTTTAAATATTTGTCTTTTCTGGGGTTGCCTTAAATGATGCTGGTACAGCAGGTGAAGGAGCAGTCCTGACTTCCCTTAGCTCCAGGCAGTAAGAAAACTTGTCACATGCTGATAAGCAAGCCGGGAAAGGGTGGAGGAAATTTAGCAAGAATCCATCCTGTCCCACTGTGCACTAGCTCTTCCCCCCAATACACACACACACACACACACACCCAGGGTAGTGTAAAAATGCCTGTCTCCCCTCACTATACCTACTCCAGCATATTGAGGCAGTGCAGTGATGTGGGAATTCTTACTTAGAAGGGTTCTTGTGAAATTTAAAGGTCATGGACATAAAATACCTAGCATAGTACTTAGCACAAAAGTGGGACTCAAAAGTGGTAGCTATTAGTATTGGTATTGGTTGCTATCCAGGAAGATTATGGGGATATTTTAGCTCCTAAGTGTGACCAGGCTTATAGGATCGCTATGAGTTGGAATTGAATCATTGGCAATGGGTTTGGTTTTTTGTTTTTGTTTTTTAAGCCTGACCAAGGCCTGAACTTTGTCTAAAGTTCTGAAGTTCTAGGTTGTTTTGATTGTCACTTAAGTGTCTTCACCAAAAGAGAAGAAGGAAATTTAAAAAAAGAAAGAAAAGCATGGTCAGGCCCTAGGGGGCCAGGCTCATATATTCCAGCCAGGGCTTCCAAAGGGTTCATTCAGATTTGAACCCCTGCTGAGAATTTGCATTTCTAACAAGTTCCCAAGCAATTCTAATGCTACTGGTTAGGGATCAATTCTAAGAACCACTAGTGCAGCAGTGGTTCTTAAAATTTGTTATACATAAGAATCACCTGGGGATCTTGTTAAAGTGTAGATTCTGATCTAGTATATCTGGGGTGGAAATGCAAATTCTCAGCAGGAGTCTGAACCAGAACAAATGGTTCGAAGCCCTGATTCCAACCTTGTATGATGCTTCTCTCCAGTCCCTAGTCCAGAGCACTGAACAGAGTAACTCAGTACTATAGAAAGAATAAATAAATGGATAAGTGAATGAATAATACATGTTTGGGTGTCTCTAAGGACTCTGTTATAGCTTCTGATCAACAATAATGATTTTTTTTTTTGCTATGTGCTAGTACTCTCACAGCCCTGGGTTTCAGTAGGGACTACTTAACAAATGTTAGCAGAATCCACTGCAAATTCCCCAGTCCTTTCAAGGACCGATATCTTCCCAGACCACCCACTTTACCCACCAATGAGCTTCAACTCTCACTAGTCCTATACTTACAATGCGTTCCTTTTCTTTCACTCATCTCCTCCAGTAGAAATCTTACCCTTCAAGACTCAGCACAAATACCACTTCTTCCATGAAGTCTTCTTTGATCTCCCCATCTGGAAATGATTATATTCTCCTTTGAACACCAGTGCCCTTTGTACTTTTCTTTTGGCACTTCTCCCATTCCACCTTATATTAGAATTGTAATCCTGCCTTAGCTCCCCTGCTAGTCTGTGAACTCTTTGAGGACACAGAGCAGATTTTAGACATTTTTGATTTCCCCAACAATGCCTAGCACTGCCTTGATGCACATTTGTGTGAATGAATGAATCCGTGCTAGGTGCTGTAATATATGACTTGCCAAAAGTTGATGAACTTAGTAGAAAGCCTGGCTTGACATGAAAGGATAAAGCCACCAGAGCTCCTCTGATAAAGCTATATCTATATAATAAAGAGAAAGCATGGTTCATGATCATATTTCTTTATCAGAAACATCATTATTAGCCCCAACATTGCCTAAGGCAGGATATCAGCTAAAGAGGATCTGATAGGGAAAAAAAATTAAACCTCAAATAATATAAATTTAAAATATTTTAAAATCCTGCAGACTTTTTAAATGATTGTATCTACGTTTTGGTGACTGGTATTTAAGTGATTCAGAATACTCAATTTCAGCCTTGACAGAATCCATCCATCACCTCAACCTTGTTTATCTCTAAAAATGTTCTGAGTCAGCTGGTTTGAACATTTTCCCCCACTTGACCTAAGCTTCCATGATTGCTACCTGGTGGTTTGTAGTCAAAACTGACTGAGAGTTATGGCAGTAAAAATGTTCTTTACAAACAGATACAAAGACCATGTAAATGTAGTCCTGGCATCAGATTGTATACTTAAGTACACCCACTCCACACTTATTGTCATGGTTATGTTCCAAAGACCAAGTTGTTATGTGAAAATCGGAGTTATGCGAAAACGGAGGATGACCACATCAGATCACAAAATGGATGATGACTACATCATTATATAACTGCCAAATTACATCATTACATAACAACCAAATCATTACATAACTGCCAAATTACATCATTACATAACAACCAAACCACTGAGGATCATGGCCCAGCCAAGTTGACACATAACCTTAATCATCACAGCCAGTGTTACTCTTGCCTTGCACCTCGGTGTTCGTTACTTCCAGATGCACATTGTTAACGTGCAAAATAGTTGGATGGTAGATTTTTTACTGTTGTCATAAATGTGAAATGTTGGATAACAAGATAGCCAATAAGTGAGGAGTAGGTGTACTAAGCTTAAGTACCCCTGTCCTGCTAGATCATTAACATGTAAAGGGTCTGTCCATAATGCTGTGAAATCACTCAGTTGCTCCTGATTTTTTTTCTGCTGTGTGGAGGGGTGCTTTCAAAACGTTTTTAATTTAATCTCCATATGCCCTCATCAGATAGGTCACTGTGGACACAGTGCACCCTGGGATCAGCATCAGCCCTGGGCAAGGCAGCAAAGTGAAGAAAGTTCCTGAATCTCTGGCTCCTTCACCTCACATAGTAGCACTTCCATTTCCACTTTGAAGCCCCTTCCTTTCCGACCTTCCCAAATCCCCCTCCAGGTGCTTGGTGGACTCGCGCTGCCTCCTAGTTCTCCAGGTTGCACTGGTCCTGTAAACTGCCCATCACCCTTCTTCCATGGCAGCACCATTCAAAACTTTTCTGTTCAGTGTCCCCATTGTTCAAGACCCTGCTCTGGCTACATATCAATGGGTGGTAATGGGTTAATTCAGATTAGCTCATCAGCTAGTGTGTCAGCTTCTCAGGTCATCCAGTGCTTTCACCAGTAAAATATACATTGATGCATTCAGGTGCCCAATAACATTGTGGTTGCATGAGTGCATGATTCCCAGAAAACCCTTTGGAATGGATATTAATGTTGGGAGTATAAGCCATTTAGCAGAAAGTTGTCAGGCCTTTTCAGTCTGGTCTAATTTCAGCAGTCTTCAACTCCAGCTAAAGGGGTGCTTTCCTGGAAACTGGCAAAGTCAATCATCCCTAAGATGGTGGAGAAACCTAGTACAACAGAAATGCAGAAGAGGAATAGTTCAGGGGCACATCATTAAAAATGGGGCAAACCCAAAAGAAATGCATAAATAAGTGTACCAAAAGGCAGGTACAAGCATGTTCTTAGAAGCCTTGTTCATAATTGCCCCAAAGTAGAAACAACTCAAATGCCCATTAACGGCAGAACGGATAAATTGTGGTATATTCAAATATTGTACAGTGGTGAGGATGAACAAAGTACAATTACACCCAACAGCACGTATGAATCGCACAAACACAACGTTGAGCAAAAGAAGCCAGATATCCAAAAGAACATGCTGAATGATTCCATTTATATAAAATATAAACACAGACTAAACTAATGTATGGTGTTCAGACTTGGGTTAGTGGTTACCCTTGGATGGAGCTAGCAAGTTAGAGGTCTTCTAGGTGCCATTTGTATTCTGTTTCTTGATCTGGGGGCTGGTTACACGAGTATGTTTAATTCATGCAAATTCATCAAGTTGGCACTTATGATTTTTCCTATTTTCTGTTATGTTATACTTCATTAAAAAGTTAAACAAAGTAAAATACAAAAAAAAAAACTGTTCAATTTTTTTTTTAAGAATGGGGCAAATAAGAATGGAGCAAAACAAAGACAGGAATAAGGTGGTTAAGTTTCTTGAAATAGTTGTTATGGAAGAAAAGTAGGAGGAACTATCATGCGACAGGCACCATTCTAAATGCTTGGGATCTAACAGTGAGGAAAACACACACCCCTGTCCTTGTGGTACTCACATTCTAGTGGGAGGCATAGCCTATCAGTATTAAGTGTGGTAACCTTTGGAAGGAAACATAACAGAATCGCCAAAACCTAAACCCTGAGCAATTAGATTATAGCGTAGTTTGCTTGATGCAGTTGGTAGCTGTCAGACACCAAAGGAGATGGTGAGCTCGTGGTAACCTGTCCAGTCTTCCTAGAAAGTTTCAGGTGATTTGGCCCTAAGCAGCAGTGTACTGAATGAAACACAACAAGAAATTGTGGGTTGCACTCTGTGTTCTGAGTCCGGCTTAAAGGGCGCCTTGTGCTCTCCCCAGCTGATTGAGAAACAGGCTTTGCCCTCCTCCTGCTGGACGCCTTTCACTCTGGCACCTGTCATCCATTAGGAGACCTCCTACTGGGATCTTTCATCGTTGAAAATATATGATGATTTTCATTACCGCCTAGGCTAATTGGTAGTGAGTATTCCTTTAAAATATATTTCTCTAAATGCTGGGCTTTGGATTTGCTTTGAAGTTTCTAACGCAGTTGGACTAAAATCATAGATACTAATCACAGAAACGGAAAAGTCCAGTGCAGTAAGAATCACCACTGAGGTTCTTTCCTTATTATAGCCAGTTGGGCAGGAGGCACACATGTGAAAGGAAACTCACAGCCATTAGCTAAACCATCCCATGGCTGCTCTGGTAGGAGGTTTGCTAGGCCCACTGTGTTTGTGTGTCCCCTTGTGAAATTACCATCTAAAAGGAAGCGTTTGATGTGCTCCGTTTGCTTTCTAAGCCGATGAAGTAGTATTAGATTAAAAAATAAGGAACACCCAATAGTGTAAGATTTCAACACTTAAAATATGTATGCTGAATTTAATATAATACTTTTTTCAAAGGGGAGAGAGGAAATAAAGTGTTTCCCTCTAGTGTTGGCATCTGACTTAATAAAGCATCCAGACTGGAGGAGAAGGATATTAGGAAAATACCTTATGCAAGCCTTTCATTTTCAGATGGGGAAACCAAGGTCCCCACAGGGTCAATGACTTGCCCAGGGTCATTATTAGTGGTGGAGCCCAGTGTGAACACAGGTTTTTTGACTACCACCTCAGCACATTTTCCACACTACTAGTCTTGTAAATAAGGAGCCCTGGTGGCACAACGGTTAAGTGCTTGGCTGCTAACTGAGAGGTCGGCAGTTCAAACCACCCAGTGGCTCTGCGGGGGGAAGACCTGACCATCTGCTTCCATAAAGATTGAAGCCAAGAAAACCCTATGGGGCAATTCTACTCTGTCACATGGGATCGCTATGAGTCGAAAATCAACTTGATGGCACCTAACAGCAACAGTCTTATAAATAAAATCATGTCACAAACATACCTACTGCCTTTTTAAAAAATAATATTTTATTGTATTTTCGGTGAAGGTTTACACAACATTTTAGTTTACCATTCAACAATTTCTACACAAGTTGTTCAGTTACATTGGTTACATTCTTCACAATGCGTTATTTTCATTCTGGTTGTTTCATTTCCATTAATCTAGTTTCCCTGCACCCTTACATTCTCATCTTTGTTTTAAAGTAATTGTTGACCTTTTGGTCTCATATAAGGAACCCTGGCTGCACAATGGTTAAGCACTCATCTGCTAACCAAAAGGTCGGCGGTTTGAACTCAGCAGCCACTCCAGCAGAGAAAGACGTGGCAGTCTGCTTCCATAAAGATTACAGCCTTGGAAACCCTCTGGGGCAGACCTACTCCATCCTGCAGGGTGGCTATGAGTCAGAATCAACTCAACAGCAATGAGTTTGGCTTTTTTTTTTTTTTTTGGTCTTTTAGGGGGGATTTTTTTTTTTTTTTTGAAGGAGCACAGTACTTACGGGTGATATTCATTATTTTTTGAGCCAGTTTGTTATTTAGCTACAAAGTGACCTCAGAAGTTAGTTCAGGTTCAAGGTTTGAAGAGTATCTCAGGACAAAAGTATCAAGGAGTCCTCCAGTCTCAGCCAGTCCAGTAGGTCTGGTTTTTTTGTTTATTTGTTTTTTAGTAATATGAAGTTCTGTTCCACATTTTTCTCCTGTTCTATCAGGGTCCATCTATTGTGGCCTTGATTAGAACAGTCAGTAATGGTATCTGGGCACCATCTAGTTCTTCGGATCTCAGGGCAGTTGAGGCTGTGATTTGCGTAGACTATTTGTTCTGTAGACTAGCTTCTATACCTACTGCCTTTTACCCTTACTGTGCACATGTATGCAAGTGTCCATGTTTATACATGTGTGTGTAAAGAAAACACACACAGAAGGTAAAGTACTTTTGGAATATATTGCTATTCTTTTAAATATAAGAACTTTAAACTGTCTTCTATACTGAGCTATTGTTTCTTAAGATTTTAGATAGAATTTACAGCTTATTTCCTTTCGATTGTAGATTGATATGGTCTCAAGTAGGTCTTTGCTTTATAAGTCATTTTTTAAACATCACTTAGTTTTAGAATGTATATCAGATGTCATCAATCATGTAAAAATTGAATGTCATTTGTATAACTAGTTCAATTATGAAATTAGGAGTATGCAAGGTGATCCATTTAGGAAGGAAAATAACATGCTAGAACTTCTATTAATGTTTTTTAAATTTTTATCTAAAATGTTGGCAGTTCCCTGGTGTTGCCCTTAACCTCTGCAAGAGTAAGAATCACGTTCTGTGGTTCACCACTGGACCCCCAGTACTTAGTACAGTACCCAGTAAATAGCCGGTGCTGAAAACATTTGCTGAATGAATGAAAAAATAAAATTTAGACTCAAGCTAGCTATGTGACATGTATCTGTATGATATTTTCTATCACTATAAATAGATGGAGCCCTGGTGGGACAGTGGTTAAGAGCTACGAGCTACACCTGCTAACTGAAGGGTCTGCAGTTCAAATCCACCAGCTGCTCTTTGGAAACCCTATAGGGCAGTTCGACTCCATCCTATAGGGTCGCTATGAGTCAGAATCGACTAGATGGCAATGGGCTTTATAAAAAGACGTAAATCTCCAGGCCGTAAAGATCATGTGTTTGAAATTCAAATGAAGTCTATTTATCTGGCATTTTTTCTCAGAGAATGCTAAAATTGAAAAATAAATTTACAAGATAATCCAATCCAGCTCCCTTATTTTACAGAGGAGGAAAGGCCAGGTTCATAAAGATGGAAGTGACTTTCCAAAGGGTCACATAGCTAGCTAGTGGAAGGACCTGGGCTAGAACTTGGTATAAGGCCATTGGATAGTTGCCTTTCATAGATGTATTTTTTAAGTTGGCTTCCACATCACTATACCAGTGGATCTCAAGCTGTTCTCCCCAAACCAGCAGCCTCAGCATCACCTGGGAACTTGTAGGAAATGCAAAGTCTTGAGCCTCACCCCAGACCTACTCAATCAGAAATTCTGGGGATGGGGCCCAGCAATGTGTTTTAACAAGCTCTCTGATGCACTTCAAGTCTGAGAAGTATTGGTCTACATAATCTTAACATCTCTCCTAATATTTTATGACATTCTATGATTTTAGATAAAAGGGTTGTGTTTTCAACTTGATAAGTGGTTCATTTACATAAAATAAACTACTGTGCATATTTTTGATCAATTATGATTAAGGAAAGGGGTATAAAGTCATGTTGTTTTCATATAACCTAGTAATGCTTCTGGCACATAATAGGTACTCAGTATTTGTTGAAGTCATCTGAGTATATTGTCTCGATTTCATTGGCATTTCTATATGTACTATATAGGCAATATAATCTAGTGGTTAATTACATGGGTCTTGGAATCAGAGTGACCTGGTTTTGAATCCCAACTCTGCCACTAACTAGTTGTGGGGCCTTGGGCACATTACTTAAACCTTTTTGAACCTCACATTCTCATCTCTATACCAGGGATAATTATATACCCACTCTTCAGTATTGTTTTGAGGATTAAATAAGAAAAATGCATGCAAACAACTTTATTAATATAGTGTGTTGTACATAGTAATTGCTTAGTAATGGCAACTATTATTATTATGATGATTATTATTAGCATAATCATCATTAACATCATCATCATCATTTGTTCTCAAGTAGGATGGATTATTCATTTAGACACAGATTTGGCATAAATTTGGTAATTTTTTAGTATTCCAAAGGTTGATGTGTCCGTTAAAAACGTTGGTTTTCTCTGAGTGTCATTTGAGTGTTCTCAGGCTTTTTAAAGTGAATTTGAGTCACATCCTAGAGAAATGTTTCCCAGGGCTCCCCAG
Organism: Trichechus manatus latirostris; assembly: GCF_000243295.1. NCBI lineage: Eukaryota > Metazoa > Chordata > Mammalia > Sirenia > Trichechidae > Trichechus > Trichechus manatus. The sequence goes on from NW_004444015.1 coordinate 10,237,026, forward strand.
AACTGATTCACACTCTAAATCTTTTAGACAAATTTGCCTATAGTGGGTTTTCCTTTGTAAATACAAAAACACATCGGAACACAAAATTATCTCTGAAATAGGTTGTCACCCATAGAAGGCTTTAATGAATTTGCCTCATACTGGTTCGCTAGTCATAGAGAAAAGGGGAAAATAAATGGAATGTCGTGGTAATAAAACCTTGGCTGCCTTGCCCTACCTAAGCTAGATGTTCCTGAGAATCTGGTTGAGATAATGTAAATCTTGCTTAATCTTCAAATTTAGGAATCAGGACAAAATATCATAATTAATATTCCTCCCCAGACTAAAAGTTCCCCTCTGGTGAGATGTCATGCCCCTTTTTCCAGAGATCTCTTAAGAATCACAGCAGAACCCTGTGCACCCTCCCCTTCCAGTCAGGGAGCCAGGAAAGTAGCCACACCTGGAGTGAGTTTGGGTGGCGGTGTCCCATGCAAATTCTCCTTTCAAGTCATTTTGAGAATTTCGATGCTGACAACTGTTATTAACAATTCTCCATACTTCTGTTATTGAGGGGAAAGGAGGAAGCAGTCTCTCTGGTGTATTTCTTGTCAGAGAGGCATGAGCATATTACAGCCTCTCAATTTTTGACGTGAGCTATATTTCAGGAGATGAAACAAAGGTAACTCTTAACATCTGCCAATATGTTTTCAGTTCTTATATCAAAGAAAGTGAAATAGCCACAAATCCTGTAGAAAGAAATCGGCTCTATAATTTATTCAGTTGGTAGATACGAAGTGCTGGGCTAAGTCTTCATTGGCAAGCAAAGTGTCGTCAACAGACACAAATGCATTCAGGAAGAAGCATCTTAGCTGCAAGAGCCTTTTTGGTAAAGTTTTGGAAGCCTTTGGGCTTAGCTGAGCTCCCCAGATGCTCTTGTAAATGTTTGTGAGTTGAAGAAAACTTGTTCAGCTGAAGGAGCAAGAGCCCGAGAACATATTTGCAAACCCATCATGTGCATTCTCAAAACAATCTTGGGTCGGAAGTTCACTTTCCTGTAGGAGTTACCAGAAAAATATCCATTTTGGGGGTGAAAAAAATATATTCTTTTCCTTTTGCAAGTCTACAAAAATAAAACCTATTTAAAATTCTATGCTCGTGGAGATATGGCCTTAGGGAAGACCCATTAGACACAGAGATGATTAATGCTCCCCTTGGAATCTTATTTGCTTCTTCAACTGATTGCTCATATAGAATCTTACTTACCAAGTACTTAAGTATTTAAGTGTCTTATCAGTCTTGGAAATCACCACTCACTAGCCTGCCTCGGGAGGGTGAGGAGACGTACAAGCATACAGTGTTTCCTGAAAGGCGAAGCAGCACGCTCCCTCTCCAACTCTGTCCCACAGTCCCATCTCCATATCTGCCCCCACCAGAAAAAAAAAAATTCCCAGTCCTGAAATACTGCTCCTGAGAGCATCAGCCCGTGTAAGACAGGTGCCTATAGGACATCTAAACACTGGGCACACTGTAATTTGTGGAACCAGATTCTTTCAAATGGTTACTAATCCTTGCAATTATGGGGTGGAAGAGGGGGGTGAATTGTTAATGGATTATGATTTCTAAATGTCTGCTAGACATCTCTGCCTGGGTATCCCTCTGGCACAATGAATTTAAGATGCTTCAAACCTAAATCGTCATCTGTCTCCCCACACCCTGCTAAAAGGGCTTGGCTCCTGATTTCCCTATTTCTATCCACACTCTACTCAAAACCTTAGAGGCAGCCCTGACAGTTTCCTAACCCTCTCAAAATGCAGCCCATCATTTGCCAATATTTCTTTACAACTCTTACTAAATTCAACCCTCCTCAGTCTTTCTCTACTCTCTTCCCTCCTTTCTAGTTTCATGAGCTTCCTCCTTGTTCAGTCCCCCAGCTTCTCCCGCACATTGAACAGCTTCCAAACTGGCCCCCAGCTTCCCATTTCCTCTCCCTGTAATCAGTCCTCCACATCCACCCTGAGAGAGAGCTTTGTAAAAACACAGGCTTGATCATGTCACTCCCCAGCCTAAAAGCCTTAAATAGCAAGAGAAAGAGGTGAGAGGATAAAAGCTGAATGGGGTTATCAGAACTCATGCTTTAGTGCTCAAAATGAACAATTATCCTGATTTTAAGTAGACCCACATCATTTTCCTAAGAATTACAATTGTAATAGAGACAATTGTTATAGTGGAACCCTTTTCTCCATTGCTTGTAGGCAAGACTATTATACCTATGTTATGTCCTTAACCACATTATGTCAGGAATTTACTATATGTAGTTGTATTCCAGGAATCTTGTTTGACACGGTTTATCCAAAAACATGCAGTGAGGAATTCTGTTCTTCATGCAATAAACATTTACTGAGCCACTTACTATGTGCCGGATGCTGTGCTGTGCACTTGGGGGCACAAACACAAATATAACATGGTCTCTGTCCTCATGGAACTTTACCTGACTTTCTTTAAAAAAATAAAGCTTTCAATAGCTCTCCATTACCTACAGGATAAAGTCCAAACTCCTCGTTATGAAATGTAATTAAACAAATAGGTATTGATATTATTCTGAGCGAAGACATTTATCAGGCCTCTCCTATGAAGCCTTCCCAAACACACAAGTTGCCAGCCACTAGCTGCATGACCATGGACAACTTATTCCCTGAGTCTCACTTTCCTCGGCTGTCAAATGAAAAAAACGATCGTACCTACCACTGTAAAGATGAACTGCGATCATGATAGAAAATGTTAAATCCTTACCATAGGGCCTGGTTCATAGTAAGAGCTAAATAAACCCTCAATGAGATGGATTGACACAATAGCCACAACAATAGACTCAAATATACCAACGATCATGAAGATGGCACAGGACCAGGCAATGTTTCCTTTTATTATACTTAGGGTCACCATGAGTTGGAGCCAACTAGAAGACAACTACAACAACAACTATTCTTATGCTTTGGGATTCTTCTCCAGGACACATCACTTTCTAAAATGCACTATGTTTTCAAAGAGGAACCTATGAAGCTCCATCCAGGCTGGGGTGTGTTATAAACTTTTCTACTAGTAAAAGTCCCCAAAGAGAGCACTGGGTAGTAAGGCTGGGTAAAGACAAAGAAAAGGGAGGTTGGTGCCTAGAGAGGATCATCTCACACTTCACAAGTTTGTCTTGAGACAACCTGTCCTACCCAGATTCCTCCTTTCCTAGTAACCTGCTCCATAAGGGTCACCAGGCCCACTAGAGTCCAGGAGAAATTCTGCTGCTGGCATCAGCTCTCACTTGAGAGAAGTTTCCCTGGAGCTTTCAATGTGAAGAAGAGGCTGGGCATGAATGACACTGTGGTCTGTGAAAATCATTCTCAAATGCCATAATTGCTCTCTGCCAGTGAACATGAAGAGTCACATTAGTATTTAAAAATCATCCAAACAGCCAAGTGCTATGATTACACTAAATCAACCTAATTTCTAAATTGCTTGAGTAAACCCTTCTTGGATGTTACCATATAAACTTGAAAGAATTCAATAAAAGAGAGCAAACAACTTGGGTATCATATTGAGATGGCAGTGCCTGGCACCGCTGCATTCGGCTGCCTTCTTCTGAGGTCAACTGTAATGGTCTCAGAGTTTTAAAAGGAGCCCTTGTATATCATTCATTTATTTAACAAATACTTACTGAGCCCAAGCTATACACCCGGCACTCCTCTCAGTGCTGGGAATGTGGTGGTAAACAACTAAGTCCTAGCCCTCAGGGAGCTTATCTTCCGGGAGCCTGAGACAGACAGTCAACCATAAGTAAATCTGAAATCTGGAGTGGTACTGAGGAAAATAAAGCAACATACGAGGAGGAAGAGAGCCCAGGGCAGAAGTGGGATGTTGGCTGTCTTAGACAGGCTGATGTAATCGCTGAGGAGATGGCATCTGAGCAGGTATCTGAAGGAAATGAAGGATCAAGGCACCACGATATCTGGGGAAAAAATGTGATAGGCAGAGGAATAGCAAGCCTGAGGTGTTCAAGGACCAGCAGACAGCAGAAAGAGTAGGGGAACAGATGGTAAGAAATGAGGTTGAGAGGTAGCCATAGGCCAGATCACACAGGGCCTTGCAGGCCAGGGAAAGCACCTCACATTGTACTCTGAAGGTGATGGAGAGCTACAGGAGGCTTTCAAGGGGTGACAGCATCTGATTTTCATTTTTAACGGATCACTCTGGCTACTGTGTTGACATTAGACAATAGAGGTCAAGACTGGAAGCCAGAGACCAGTTAGGAGGCCGAGAGAGATGATGGTAACCCAGCCTAAGGGTGACAGTGGTGGAGGAGGTGAGAAGTCGTCAAACTCCAATTATATCTCGATATTTACAACACAGACTGTAAATCTGTGCTGATGCAGTGGGCATTTTTCTGTTTTATTTCTTCCCAGGCTGGTGTCCAGCTTAGTGGCATTCACTTCTCTCAACCTCTTATGGAAAATCAGAAAATGTTACTTCTGGAAAGAGCTGAACATTCATCTACAATGAGACCGACAAAAGTGCTAAGCCATCTGCAGCCATACCTCAGCTGGCTGGAAGCCTGGGGGATTTCTCAGGGTGCCAGAACACCTGAATAAAACATCAAACATGTTCTATTTTAGCCATTTGGGATAAAACCCATATATTAGACATTTTTCTGCTTCTTGAAGACAGGACACTGAAAATATTTTAGACTTTTCTGGAATGACTTGGTATCACAGTTCTGAAAGAACAACTTTAGTACTGAAACAGGTGCATTATAAATGATATCTTTAAGGCTTCTGAAGTGAACAGGGCTACTTTTGCCCACACTAAATGGTCTCAGAGTTCTGCACTTTTGATATTCTTAAGCTTTCTTATCGGAGTTTTTCTGTCTCTTTCCTTGATGATGTGCTTGCCAGAACTGCCCTTTTCCCCCTTCCTAATTGCCTACAAACTTGGAGAGCAATGTCCAGCACTGTGCGCTTTAGGTAGTAAGCACTTGACAAATGCTTGTAGAGTGAAGGCAGCCAAACATGCTTGCATCTTGGGTAAAATTAAAGAGCACTGTCACAGAGTGAGGGACTCTTCAGTGTCCAGCATTGTGGTGGTGGTTGTTTTGGCCATTCAGGGGCCTCTTTGGTTTTCTGCCTAGTTCTCACATATGTTCAGGGCAGACGGGTTTGCCATATGCCTGTACTCCACACAGTTGAGATATTAGGCCACTGACGACTGATAAAAAAGACCTGATTGGGCCATGCATATTGATCCCAGGACAGAGAAGCCACTGAATGAGAAATCTCTTCCTGTCTCATCTATTCTGATCATAGCCATACTGTAAAAAGATGTGCAATATTTTGGAAACATCAACTGTTCGGCATCTGTTTTAGGGAAGGTCACAAGCACATTTTCAATGACAAAAGTAATACGCTATTTTCCTTATTTTCTTGCCAAAAAACATACGTTCAGAAATATAGACTATTTGGATGGGATTGTATTTAAACTACAAGAAGTACATGTGAAAATAACAGAATCTTAGAGCAAGAAGGAACCAAGAGAGATGAGAAAAACAGGAAGACACACAGATGTGGACATGAGGCTAGATGACACCCTCATTATTACAGTTTACATTGCATATTTCTTAATGAGTATGGGGGCTCTGAGCTGTTCCTACTATTCACTTTGCATACGTGGCCCTGTGTCTTAGGAGGAATATATGAGGAGAGATGTGGAATTGTTACTGACTCTTTTGATTACATGAATTTGAGGGCTTACTTCAGGAGCATGAGAGTTAACTCTAAGCCAGTAAATAATAGTTAGCATATATTGAACACTTAGCATGTGCCTTGCACTGTGTTAAATACTTTAAGTATAACTGATTTAAGTATCACAGCAACCCTACGAAGTAGGTGCTCTTACTATTGCCACTTTACAGGTGAAAAAACTGAGGTCTGGGAAATGGCAGAGCTGGTATGTAAACACAAGTTTGTCTGAGGCCAAAGCTAGTGCTCTTAAGCTGTATTCCATTCTGCATGTAATAGAGAATCAGAAATCTTGAGTCTTTGCTAAGGGCCGAGCAGACTAGAGCAGAAAGGAACCAACAGGGAGACAATATGTATAGCCCAGGGGTCTTCAAGGAAGCCGGTTCCTGCAACAAGACAGAGCCTCATAGAAGTCAACAGAGGGCTTAGCATGCACACAGCTACTAGCTCAGCCCTAGAAGTGGTAAGAGAGAGTGAAAATTGAAGGAACAAGAACAGGCGATCAGAATGCTCTTAGGAACAGGCAGTGGAATCAAGCCCCTGAACGCCATTGCCTTAGACGGGGTTCCCTAGAGAAGCAAAACCAGTGAAGCATATATATATAAACCTGTTGCTATTGAGTTGATTCCGATTCATAGTGACTCTGTAGGACAGAGTAGAGCTGCCTCATAGAGTTTTCAAGGAGTGGCTAGTGGATTCGAACTGCCAACATTTTGGTTAGCAGCCAAGCTCTTAACCACTACACCACCAGGGCTCCATATGATGGTTAAGATTGTATGTCAGCTTGGCTAGGCCATGATTCTCAGTGTTTTGGCAGTTGTATAATGTTGTGATCACTTCCCTGTTGAAATTTGATATGTGATCACCCCCATGATGGAATCTGCTGAGTGGTACAAGTGGGGGTGGGGCCTGTGGCAGCTCACTGCCCCCTCAGCCTTTGTCTCTCCACCCTTGACTGTCTACTTCCTTTCTGCTCACCTTGCCGAGGTTTTTGGCTTGTTCTGGATCCAGCAGCTGCCTTCTGTCATCTCACCTCTGGTTCTTGGGACTTGAGCTAGCAGCTTACCTGTTGATCTAGGGATTCGTCAATCTTCAGAGCCTACGAGCAAGAGTCCTGCTCCGTCACCTGCTGATCTTGAGTTCACCAGCCCCTGCAATTACGTGAATCAGGAGAAACCTTGCAGTCTTGCTTGCCAATCTTGGAATTAGTCAACCTTCACAGCCTGTGAGTGGGAGTCCTGATCTCCAGCTTGCCAGTCTTGGGTTTGCCAGCTTCTGTGGCTGCGTGAATTGGGAGAGGCCTCTACCCTGATCCATGGACTTGGGACATTCTA
>NW_004444015.1:10244232-10248135 GCF_000243295.1 Trichechus manatus latirostris
AGAGAGAGAGAGAGAGAGAGTGAGAGAGAGAGAGAGAGATTTATCTCAAAGAAATGGCTCATGTGGTTGTAGAGGCTGGAAAGTCCCAAGTCTATGGGTCAGGCATCAGGCATCAGATTTCTCCTGACTCATGTAGCTGCAGGGGCTGATGAACCCAAGACTAGCAGGTCAGATGGCAGGCTGCTGGATCACAGGCTGTGGAGGCTGATAAATCCAAGATCTGCAAGTAAGATGGCAGGCTGCTGGCTCATAGGCTGCAGAGGCCGATGAATCCCCAGATCGGCAGGCAGTACGGCTTGCTGCTGGCTGAAGTCCCAAGAACCAGAGGTCAGATGATGAAGAGCCGGATGCAGGATCCAGAGTGAGCAAAAGCCAGTGGGCTTTTCCAAAACGTCCATATACATTGGATGCAGGCCACATCCCCGAGGAAACTCCCCTTATAACTGACTGGCTGATCACATCAGATCACATCATGGAGGTGATTACATTATATCACAAAAAGGAGGATAGCTAAAGCATTACGTAACTGCCAATTTACATCATTACATAAGTGCCAAACCACTGATATCATGGCCCAGCCAAGTTGACACACAACCTTAACTGTCACAGTCCATCCCTTGTCAACATGGCACCTGTACACATCTCCTGAAGCCATATACAATCTCTAAATAAGGACAATTACAAAGTAATACTTGCCCCAATATGATACAACTACCATGCATACAACTGAAAATGCACTAATGCAATTTACATCTTACATTTTATAAGTGAAGAAAACAAAAATATTGGATACACACATACAAGGAAGAAATACTTATAAAAATTACAGTCCTCATTTCTGCAACTGGTCACATGGTCGTAACTGGTATTTAGAACTACCTTCGTCCACCACCCATTCTGTATTCCCTTTGCCCTCAGCAAGCACCTCAGCTGGACATGGTCTTTTCTCTGGTGGGGTGACCCAAACCTTCACTCCTGAAGGGTCTGGGCCATTAGTAATCGTGTCAGACTTGGGTTGCTGTAGTTTTCCATTGACTTCAATCACAGAGCATGGTAGTACTAAGAGACGCCCCAAGGAATCTCCTGCATTCCAGACATACTCTTCTTTACCTCCATTATGTAATATCAATCTGATTTCCTCTTGGTAATCAAGATCAATCACACCAGTCAGTATGGTAACTCCCTTCTTTGCCTGTTGGGCCAGAGGCATAAGAAGCCCAAAGTGGCCAGGTGGCATTCTTAACTTCCAGTTCAATGGAATCAGTGATGTGTCTCCAGGTGGGAGCATTCCTCCATTTGGAACTAAGACCTCTAGGTCTGCAGAGCATAAAGTCGAAGGGACAAGAAGCAAAAAATTCACGAGTGGGTCACTAGGGGTAATAATGGTGCCACTCCCATTTCCAGCCCTTGATTACTGGACCCATGAATCCTGGCTGTGGGACAAACTGCATCATATATTGGATGCTGTTTAGAGCATACACAGCCTCCTGGAGAACATTGCCCCAACCCTGCAAGGTATTGCCACCTAGCTGGTGCCATAATTGTGTCTTTAGAAAGCCACTCCATCGTTCTATCAAGCCAGCTACTTCAGGATGATGGGGAACATGGTAAGACCAGTGAATTCCATGAGCATGGGCCCACTGCCGCACTTCATTTGCTGTGAAGTGAGTCCCTTGATCTGAGGCAATGCTGTGTGGGATACCATGACGGTGGATAAGGCATTCTGTAAGTCCACGGATGGTAGTTTTGGCAGAAGCATTGTGTGCAAGGAAGGAAAATCCATATCCAGAGTAAGTGTTTATTCCAGTAAGGACAAAACGCTGCCCTTTCCACAATGGAAGCAGTCCAATGTAATCAACCTGCCACCAGGTTGCTGGCTGATCACATCAAGGAATGGTGCCATATCAGGGACTCAGTGTTAGTCTCTGCTGCTGGCAGATTGGGCAATCAGCAGTGGCTGTAGCCAAGTCAGACTTAGTGAGTGGAAGTCCATGTTGTTGAGCCCATTTATAACCTCCATCCCTCCCACCATGGCCACTTTGTTCATGATTCCATTGGACAATGACAGGAATGGCTGGGGAGAGGATGACTGGTTTCCAAAGAATGTGTCAGCCTATCCACTTGATAAAATCCTCCTCTGCTGAGGTCACCCTTTGGTAAGCATTCACATGAGACACAAATATCTTCACTTCTTTGGCCCATTCAGAGAGGTCTATCCATGTACCCCTTCCCCATACCTCCTTGTCTGCAATTTTCCCATCATGTTCCTTCCAAGTCCCTGAACTTCTAGCCAAACCATTGGCCACAGCCCATGAATCAGTATACAGTCGCACATCTGGCCATTTCTCCTTTCAAGTAAAGTGAACAACCAGATGCACTGCTCGAAGTTCTGCCTATGAGGACAATTTCCCTACACTACTGCCCTTCAGGGAGGTCCCAGAAAGGGGCTATAGTGCTGCCACTATCCATTTTCAAGTGGTGTATGCATATCTCACAGAACCATCTCTAAACCAGGCACGAGTTTTCTCTTCCTCAGCTGATCATAAGAAACTCCCCATGAGGCCATAGGTACAGACAGGGAGATGGAAGGTAATGTGACAGGAGTGGAGACCATGGGCATTTGGGCCACTTCCTCATGCAACTTACTTGTGCCTTCAGGTCCTGCTCAGGTTCGATCTCATATATATCACTTCCAATTATTGATGGAGTTCTGCTGTGCACATCTTACGTTATGACTGTATGGGTCAGACAACATCCAGTTCATGATGGACAGCTCAGGCTGTGTGGTGACTTGGTGACCCATGGTTAAGCATTCAGTCTCTACTAAGGCCCAATAACAAGCCAAAAGCTGTTTTTCAAAAGGAGAGTAGTTATATGCAGAAGACGGCAGGGATTTGCTCCAAAAGACCAAGAGTGTGCACTGTGATTCACTAATAGGGGCCTGACAAAAAGTCCAAACAGCATCTCTATCTGGCACTGACACTTCAAGCACCATTGGATCAGCCGGATCATATGGCTCAAGTGGCAGAGCAGCTTGAACGTCAGCCTGAACCTGTTGCAGAGCCTTCTCTTGGTCTGGGTTCTACTCAAATCTAGTAGCTTTTTGAGGCAGTTGATAAATAGGCTGGAGTAGCACACCCACGTGTGGCATATGTTGCCTACAGAATACAAATTGAGATGTTTCAACAAACAGATGCAGCACTGGAAGTGTTCACTTGTCTATGCCAAGAAATTTGGAAGACAGTTACCTGGCCAACCGACTGGAAGAGATCTATACTTATGCCTGTTCCTAAGAAAGGTGATCCAACAGAATGCAGAAATTATCGAATGATATCATTAATAGCACATGCAACTAAAATTTTGCTGAAGATCATTCAAAAGCAGTTGTAGCAGTACATCGACAGGAAACTGCCAGAAATTCAATCCAGATTCAGAAAAGGACGTGGAATGAAGGCTATCGTTACCGATATCAGATGGATCTTGGCCGAAAGCAGAGAATACCAGGAAAACAATTACCTGTGTTTTATTGACTATGCATAGGTATTTGACTGTGTGGAGCATAACAAATTATGGAAAACATTTCGAAGAACGGAAATTCCGGAACACTTAATTGCTCATGAGGAACCTGTACATAGATCAAGATGCAGTTGTTTGAACAGAACATGGGGATACTGCATGGTTTAAAGTCAGGAAAGGTGTGTGTCAGGGTTGTATCCTTCCACCATACTTATTCAATCTGTATGCTGAGCAAATAATCTGAGAAGCTGGACTATATGAAGAAGAACGTGGCCTCTGGATTGGAGGAAGACTCATTAACAACCTGCCATATGCAGATGACACAACCTTGCTTGCTGAAAGTGAAGAGGACTTGAAGCACTTACTGATGAAGATCAAAGACTACAG
>NW_004444015.1:10248483-10291427 GCF_000243295.1 Trichechus manatus latirostris
ACAATGAATAAGGAAGACTGAAGAAGAATTGATGCCTTTGAATTATGGTGTTGGTGAAGAATATTGAATATACCATGGACTACCAAAAGAACGAATAAATCTGTCTTGGAAGAAGTCCAGCCAGAATGCTCCTTAGAAGCGAGGATGGTGAGACTTCATCTCACTTACTTTGGACATGTTATCAGAAGGGACCAGTCCCTGGAGAAGGACATCATGCTTGGTAAAGTAAAGGGTCTGCGAAAAAGAGGAAGATCCTCAAGGAGATGGATTGGCACAGTGGCTGCAACAATGTGCTCGAGCATAACAACAATCATGAAGATGATGCAGGACTGGGTAATGTCTCATTTTATGGTACATAGTGTCAGTATGAGTCAGAACCAACTTGATGGCACCTAACAACAACAACAGCAACATGTAACTGCTTTACCAATAAGTCCAGAGTCATTGACACTTCTTCCTTACTATGTCCAATCAGCATAATATCATCAATGTAATGGACCAGTGTGATGTCTTGTGGAAGGGAAAGGCAATCAAGTTCCCTGCAGACTAAATTATGACATGGAGATGGAGAGTTGATATACACCCTGAGGTTGGATAGTAATGGTGTATTGCTGGCCTTGCCAGCTGAAGGCAAACTGCTTCTGGTGTTCCTTAGAAACCAGAATCAAGAAAAAGGTATTGGCCAGATCAACAGCTGCATCCCAGGTACCAGGAGATGTATTAATTTGCTCAAGCAATGAAACCACATCTTGAACAGCAATTGGAGTCACCACCTGGTTAAGTTTTTGATAATCCACTGCCATTCTCCAACATCCATCTGTTTTTTGCACAGGCCAAATAGGCGAGTTGAATGGGAATGTGGTGGGAATCACCATTCTTGTGTCTTTCAAGTCCTTGATGGTGGCAGTAATCTCTGCAATCCCTCCAAGAATGTGGTATTGCTTTTGGTTTCCTACTTTCCTCGGGAAGGGCAGTTCTAATGGCTTCCACTTGGCTTTTCCTACCATAATAGCTCTTACTTCACTTGTCAGGAATCCAATGTGGAGATTCTGTCAGCTGCTGAGTATATCTATTCCAATTCTACATTCTGGAACTGGGGAAATCACTACAGGATGGCTTCAGGGATCCACTAGACGCACTGTGAGATGAACCTGATCCAAGACTCCATTAATAACCTGACCTCTTATATTCCCACACTGAATGGTGGATCACAGTGATATTTTGGGTCTCCTGTAATTAGTGTGAGTTCAGAGCCAATATTCAGTAATTCCTGAAAAGTCTGATTATTTCCTTTTCCCTAATGAATAGTCACTCTAGTAAAAGACTGTAGATACCGTTGGGGAAGGCTGGGAGAAAGATTAACAGTATAAATTTTTGGCAGTGTAGTGGGATCCTTCCTCAAGGGGATCCAGCCTCCCTTTCATTCAAGGGGTTGTGGGTCTGTAAATTGTCTCAAATCTGGGAATTGAGTGAGGGGCCATGACTCTCTATTCTGACAGTTTGAGTTAGACTGCCATTCACTTGACTTAGAATTCTCCTGCTTGTACAGATCAAGTAAATATTTAGCAGGTTTCCCATCTATTTCACTCTTAGGGACACCATGACTAAGTAACCAACGCCATAAGTCAATGAGTCAGACTATTCTGATTACTTCTTTGACTCTGCTGTCCATTGTTTTTGTCAGTTGAGAGCTACCATTTGGCCTCTAGCATCACTGAATCCAATAAGCCCCATTATAGTTAGGTGTCTTAATTCAGTTAGGGCAGTTCCCACTGTCAAATCTGACTTACATAAAATAGCATTCACAGCAGTCTTCAAGGATGCTGGGGCCCCTTCACAAATTTGTTCCTCACTGCTGTGGTAAAAGGTACGTCCTCTGGGCACTCCATGTGTGGATCTGGGGTCTAACCTGATAAACCCCCTCTAACATGCCAATTTCCCTAAGCCTTTGGATACCTTCTTCTACTTTATACCAAGGCAGATCTGGTACTTCAACTTGATTTAGCATAGGCCACCACGTCATCCATGCTTCAGCGAAACAATCAAATAAACTATTAGATCCTTTCCTAACCTCTTGAGCTGAAACACTGAATGAAGAATCTGTGCTTAGTGGGCCCATATTAATAAACTGAGGCTGATCCAACTTTATATACCTGCCACAATTATCCCATGCCCTTAATAGGCATTCCTACACATATTCCCTAGGTTTCTGTTTGTATATATTAGAAAAGTCAAGCAGTTCTTTTGGAGTGTAGCATACCTCCTCCTGCATCACACTTTGTACCTCACCTTTTGGGGCTCCCTGGGACTGAAATCTAGTTATAGGTCTAGAAGCAAAAATGTGTGGTGGGATGTGTTCTGAGAACATTTAGCCATGTCTTGTATGGCATCTGCCTCAGGTGCTGTCCCAGGCAGTGGCTCAGATACCTCCCCAGGTGATAACAGATGCCGCCCCAGGTGATATCTCAAAGTCTTTTCAGACACAGCTAGGTTAATCTCATCAGATAGGTGTGGAGAGGATAATGGTTTTACTAGGGAGGGTGGCTTAGTAGACAAAAATGGGGTAATGTCCAGATGGGAGTGAGAAGGCTGGTTTGTTGGCAAGACTGATTCAACACAATTTAGGGGCTCAGTGTCCCCATCTTCCTGGTTATCTGCCCATATGTCCTCATCCCAAATTTCAGCATCCCATTTCTTCACAATCAATCCCCTCACTTTAACTTCAGACACCATTTGAGGTTGGGAATTCAATTGGCATTGTAATTCAGCCACTCTTATGACAAGACTCTGGGTTTGGTTTTCGGCAATATCAGCTCTGTTACTACAAGAAATGAGGCTTTCTTTCAGAGCACAAGTGGCAACTTTGAGGTCATTTATGCAGCACTTGAGTTTTGATTCTGAAGCCCTGTGCTCATCTGTTTCTTCTACCACTTTGTCTAGTGAAAGTAGGACCAACCAACCAGCTTCCTTACACTTCTCATTCTGACAAAATTGTAGAAAAGTATTAAACATGTGATCACCCAGAGCCTCACCTCTCACCAATACTTGATCTATTGGTTTTGATATTTTGCGTATTCCTATTGCCACCTCATGCCGTGGATTAGTAGTGACCTCTTTACTACCGGAAGCAGAGTCATCAACATCTTTAAGACTAACCAGACTTGAGAACCAATTTAGAAAACTCATCCTTACAATTTTGTTTCTCTAGAACCCCTCTCGTTACCAAATGTCTTTGCCTGGGTTCTCTAGAGAAGAAAAACCAGTGAAGCATATATACATATATATATAGAGAGAGATTTATCTCAGGGAAATGACTCACATGGTTGTACAGGCTATGAAGTCCCAAGTACATGGGTCTTGTGTCAGGCTGAGGCTTCTCCTGACTCATGTAGCTGCAGGGGCTGGTGAACCCAAGATAACAGGTAAGACAGCAGGCTGCTGGCTCACAGGCTGCGCAGGCTGATGAATCCCCAGATCAGCAGGCAATATGGCTGGCCACTGGCTCAAGTCTCAAGAACCAGAGGTCAGAAGATGACGAGCCAGATGCAGGATCCAGATTGAGCAAAAGCCAGTGAGCTTTGCCACATTATCCATATATATTCAATGCAAGAGACACCCCCTAGGAAACTCTCCTTACAATTGATTGGCTCATCACATCAGATCATATGATGGAGGTTATTACAGTATATCACAAAATGGAGGATAATTACATCATTACATAACTGCCAAACCACTGAGAATCATAGCCCAGCCAAGTTGACACATCACCTTAACCATCACAGCCGTACTCAGAAAGGTAACCATGCAAATCTGGCAAATGCTTTAGCATACCAAGCAGTGGTCAGAAGGCCAGAGCCACTCACCCTCAGGTTGTCTAGCAGAATGTGAAGACTCCTCTTATAAGGTATCAGGTCAAGGACTGCTTTTTACAGAGAAACAGGTTTATTGTCTGTATGCCTCACTAAAATGTAAGCTCCTTAAACATAGTGACCATGTCTGTTTTTCATAAGAATATATCCCCAGTGTTTCAAATTGTGACTAGCACATAGCCTACCTGTTGCCACTGAGTCGATTCTGACTCATAGCGGCCCTATAGGACGGAGTAGAACTGCCCCCTAGAGTTTCCAAGGCTGTAATCTTTATAGAGGCAGACTGCTACATCTTTCTCCCATGGAGGAGCTTGTCGGTTTGAACCACCAGCCTTTCGGTTAGAAGGTGCTCAATAAATATTTGTTGAATTCATGCATGCATGAATGGATGACTGACAGAGCCAAATTTGTGTTGCTGAGCTACAATCCAGATGCCTCCAAGTTCTCCAGTCTTAAAATACACAAATAAGAGTTTGAGCTCCCAGTCCTCCCTGTGGCAGTTATTAGTGCTGTTCACCAAATATTTCCAACTCCCTGCTTTCCAGGTGCATGACTGGATTGCACTTCCCCACTCCTTTTGACGTTAGGCATGGCCCTGTCACTTGCTTCAGGCAGTGAAATGTGACCAGAAGCTTTATGAACCAGTGCAGGATTCTCCATGTCCCCTTTCCATGTCTCAGCAGTCATGGAAATGTGGAGGAGCTTCCTTAAGCCTTGGTCTCTGAGTGAGAATTAGATGGAGAAGAGCCAGCCTAATCCACAGTGGACATATGACATGAGCAAGAAACCAACCTTTGTTGTTTGGGGTAGTTACTTCAGCATAACTCAACTTTGCCTGACTGATGTATCACCTGATTTACAGAAAAGCTAATCTTCATATCAGATTCCCTTTACCAAGAATTCCTGGGAGTCCCTGAGGAATGCCTATGATAAATTAATTCTTATTGTCATTTGCCACCTCTAGATTTAGATCACTATTCCAGATTTCTCTGCTGGTCACCTCTTGCCTATTTGTAACCAACTTTCCCCAGGCTGCTGCTGTTTCATCCGAAGCGTGTCGCAGCAAGCCAAGTTAAGACCAGGCTATGGAATTTAACAAAATTTTGCTGAAGACTTAGGGATAACAGAGAGGAATTATAGTGCAATAAAACAAAGCTTAACATTTTTTATTCATTGTTATGTTTCCTAGACTCTAATGGCCATGCCTGTCCACCAGGGCCACCACTGGCTGACTCTTTCCTTAGACCCATCACCTATTTCCATGTTGATGGGCTAGCTTAACTCTCATGGAGAAGGGTATCTTCATCCTTGTCTGTACTGTCCAAAGGTCACTCCCATGACCTTCTCTTTCAAGGCCCAATGAGAGAAGGAAAGCCTTCCTTGCTCCAATTGACATCGTCATAATCTCTGCAGAGATACAACTCTGCCCCCCACCTCTCAAGAAGCCCACGATGTATGTTCTTCTGCAAGGCAATTTAGGTCTTTATTTTATAATCTCTTCATTCTAGAACAGAATCTGGACTTGAGCTTTGCAGAATCAAAGATCCATGGGATTTTCCCAAAAGAAGAGAGCAATATTTTCCCAGGGATGAATTCCTGAAGTGAAAGGAAGAAGCTACTGGAAGCTTGTCCTAGCTTCTGGTTAGTTTTTGCTTCTTTGTTTTTTTTTTTTTTTTTGATGGAACCTACTTTTCTCTCCACATAAATTTCTAGAGCTCTTGCTCCATGTAGTGTTATACCTGATCACATAATGCTCTGTGCTTTAATGATCTGTTCCATCAATCTTTTCTGGTGGCCTCAGCTTAAATGTAAGATCTGTGGGAAGGGTCACTGTATCTGCTACTACTTTGTAAACTGAGGCAGGTTCACAAAGAAGTTGAGTTTGGACTCTGGAGTCAGACTTCCTGACATGAAGTAAGTGCTAAGTTTTGAGATGACTCGCTGACATTTCTGGTTTCCTTTCTAGAGGGCTGAGGCTGGAATGGATTTCATGCCATACTCAGAAAGGTAAGGACATGTTACCTGAAATGGCTAAGAGGTAGAACTGGTTCAAGGGCTAAATGCCGATCTGAGTTGAGGAGGAATGCTAAGATCAGTACCAAAGGTACGTATCTGAGGAGTGAGGCCATGTGTAGGGAACCAGGCAAGAGATCAAGAACTGCAGGGATCAAGAGCAGGACAGTAGAATCCAAGAAAAGTTTGGGACTTAGATCCTGGACAAGGCAAAGGAGTTGGTGCTTGCCATTAATGTGTGGTGTGGTGTGGTGTGGTGTGGTGTGGGGAGGACGGGGCCAGGCTGACCACCCTGCACTCTCTACAAGGACTGACATGAGCTATTTTCCCTCTCAGCATCATAAGGCTCCACCAACAAAGAGAAATATTATTTCCATAAGTCTGCATTTTCCACAGCATGCTCTGGGAACACAAAAGTTCTTGAGGAAGTTAGTAGGCACATTGTGAAACCAGTTTGGGAATTGCAGCATTAAACTAAGTTTAAAAAGTGTTTCTTTACTATTGGACCTCTCAAAGGATGTTAATACGCAATGTGAATCTCTAGGAAGGAGCTAGCGTCACCCTGAACATGCTTGAGAACAGAACCTTCTTTTGAGCATCATCTTTCCCTGCCATAGCTCATTGTATCTACAAAGCAGTTTAGACTCATCATAATGAAAGAGGCTGTGTAATTTCAATGAGTTTTACATTTTAGATGGATGTATCTAATCACACTTTTAGGCAGGAAACATCAAAATGGGGACAGAAACATCAAAATGGTGACTTCGCCCAACTAGGTGGTTGACAAAATGGAAGAGGGAGAACTTGGCCATGTTATCTTGAAGTTTGTAAGAGTCAAGGAAGGGGAGGTTGGGTAGGGTGATCTGAATCAGACAAGAGTGATCCCTTCCCTGGGAGGGGAACAAGAGGGGTTTCATGGAGGATCTGCCATTTCCAGAGCACTTGCTCTATGCCAAGCACTGTATTGAGTGCTTGGTACACAATATTTTATTGAACCCTCCCAACAAACCCGCAAGATAGATTTTATGATTCTTACTTTGCCAATTAAATTAAAGTTTAGAGAGCTTGTATAAATTGTGTAAGGTCATCAGTTAACTAGTTTACAGAGCTGGAATTCAAGCTTAGGTCTGACTCCAAAATCTGTGGTCTTTGCTCCCTCCACATACCATTAAAAAAAAGCAAACCAGTTGCAGTTGAGTTTATTTCAACTCATAGCATCCCCATGTGTTTCAGAGTAGAACAGCACTCCATGGGGTTTTCAATGGCTGTGACTTTTCAGAAGCAGATCATCACGCCTCTGGGTGGACTAGAATCTCCAACCTTTTGGTTAGTAGTCTAGCGCAGTAGAGCCTCAATAAACCTGTGCTCACTGCTCCCTGACCCCTGCCTTGGGGGTACATACTCTAATAGTAAGGGAGGGACATACCAACAAATAACTCCAATACAGTTATACTTGAGGTTTCTCTGGGGTACAGTGAGGCATAAAGGGAAGAAGGTGTTTTCATTTCAGCTTGGGGTGTGGGGTGGAGGGCTGATCATAAGATAGTCTAGAGGGGCAGCGCCCTGAGCTGAGTCTTAATAAAGAATCACCAACGGGACAAGGAGTAGGTGGTTGGTGATTGGTGGGTGTGGGGTACATTCCTGACACAGGAAACAGTGTCCATATGGGAATTTTCATGAAAACTTTTAACATGAAAAAACAAACTTATCTTCAAAAAAAAAAAAGGTCTACATTACAGTTGCTGATAGTTCCGCTTCAGAAGTTCACAGACCTGACCACCAAAGGAAAATAAAACAGAACCAAACAAAAAAACCAAAGGCATCGCTAATCTGCCATCTGCACCAATGATGTAGGAAAATAAACGAGAGCTAAACAAAACAAAAACGCCTTAAACAAAAAACGTCCTCTTTTGAGACAGGAGGAAAGCTCTGTCTCCCAAAGCCACGTTCGTGTTTTCCGTGTTTATGCTGTGGTGTGACCGGGGCCTCAAAGTCCTGTTGGGGGCCTGTCCCTTTTTATGCTGTGGGGCTTAATCTGTCTCCATCACTTCCCAGAGTCAGGCGGGAATCAGCTTAAAATGCCAAGGCTTGACTTCAGCTGTGCGGGTCCGCCTCCCAAGCCACAACATCTTAAGGCAGCCTCCTCCCAGGCAAGGAAACAGTCAATAAGGAAATACCATAGTTAGGCTCTTTGCAACTTGCTCAAAGTGTGAGGCGGCGGTGCTTCATTTCCTGATCGCTCAGGTGGAAATTGTAAAAACAATTAAGAGCAATGACTAATCACCAAATCAAAGCAGGTTGCCCAACTCATTTGCAATTGTGTGTTCAATTCTGTGTGCCAACAAAGACTTGGGGAGTTTATTATTTAAACCAATTAAAAGCTCTAGGCAAAGCAAGTAGTTCAATTTGTGGCCACGTGGTGGGAAAACATCAGTTGGAAGAGCCTGAGGAATTTCGTGAACAGAGCCATATGGCCAAAATCGGAATGAAGCACCCAGGATCACTGGGAAAAGTCTGCCCTGAAAGCAATTTCAGAATAAAAAGCTGCACCTAGGCGGAGCAGATCTGTGCTCTGTGCACGCCCCTCCCCCACCTCTATCCTAGCCTGCCTACCAGCCTGGTAGTTCCAACCACCAGTCAAAGCAAAACGAACTGACTGCAGTCCAAACTCTGACTGTTCTGCAAGAGACATTGCTAAATTTCCTGTCCACCATTTGCACTTTTATGTATTTTAGGGCTACCTAGAGAGTTCTTAAAGGCCCAGATGATGAAAATCGGCTGCCCTTCTTCCCAAATGAGGTGCACAGTCCATCTGGAGGGGGCACTCACACATTTGTATGAAGCCGTAGGCCGTAAAACGGAAAGTAAAGAATTAAAAACTGAAGCCATTTGGTAGCAGTTATAAAAAAAAAAAAAAACGACGGGGAGGAAACGTGGCGCTTGGGGGCAGTTACTTCAGCAAATTAGATTTACAGAATGGATGTTATAGAGTAAGCCTTTCCCAAAAGTTTCTTTTCACATCCCCATGAGATATTTTCCACTTACATTTTTTTCTGTCCTACAGGTCCCGTTGCTCCTAACTACTCTCCTCCATGCCCAGACCTCCCCTTCCCCCATTGTCCTGGAAACTCTAATAATTATTGTGCTCTCAGTGGATCTCACTCCTTAAGGTCCTGGTTCCTTTCTCCTTCAAGTTCCCATTGAAATAATCATTCTCAGATACTCCTGAGGACAGAAGGAGGAAGAACAATTATATCAGAACCAACCAGAAAATTTTGAGAGCTAAGTCAGCTAGCTGCAGCTGTCTTGAACCGTGTTGTATATTATAATGAACGCACTAAGATTAAGTAATTTTGTACATCAATAAACGATGTGGCTCATGGTAGCAGACAGTAAATTGAGTAACAAAGAATAACAGCTGTAATATCATTCCTGTCAAAAAGTCTAGCACTGTCAATACTTCTGAAATTAATGTGGCACACATGTTAGTGCATTGGAGACACAGGTCAGGACTATGGCTCTAACTTTTTGCAGCCTAGAGGATGACAGCAAGAAAAGAGTAGAAAGGGTTGTGATGCTCTCTACCTATAAACTACTCTAAACCATTATCTTGCCTTGGTCATCCAATCCCACCTCATTTCATTCCAACCAATTGGCAGCAGCAGACCAGCAGCACTAACTTATATTACAGATCAAGGTAATTGGTCCCTGTGTTTTTAAGTCAGGAGCTGTAAGACTGAGATTGAAAAGTACCAAACTGCAGAACATGTGGGTTCCAAGTCTGACTCTGCTACTAGTTGCTAAGATGTCCTCAGAAAGTCAGTCAGCCTCAGAGGTCTGCTTGACTAGCAAAAGAATCTTCCATCCTGAACTATCAGACATGGAGGAGATCATCCTCCATGAGTGATCATGTTTCTAAACCAATGGGAATGGCATGTCACAGAGACAAACTGAACTGTTTTGAGTAGTAGATTATAAAAGAGGCTATTGAGAAGCTTCAAAGTTCTTTTTTTTTTTTTTTTTTAAGAAGCAATGTGGCCTTGTCTGCAGACATCCCTGAAATCCAATCCCATGCAGATTTGGGGTGGCCCTCCATCTGTGTGACAGCACCAGGAACCTTGTTTAATCTGCAAAACAGAATGCCAACCCTGCCACCTGGCTGGCTGTCCAGAGGGGTAGGCATAACAACTGCTAAATAATATGTCATTCTTCTCTAGAAGAAGAAATGGGAACACCCGAGGAATTCAAACCCCAGTCCTTCGAAGTCAGGCACGGCAATGTGACTTATTTTGACCAATGAAGTGTAAATGAAAGTGATATATGTTACTTCTGGGTAGAAGCATTTAATCGTTCTCTTGCCCTGGCCTGGTCAACTGTGAAGTATGGTGTTGAGATGATGTCATGAAATTCTATGGAGTGACTCCATGGAGCAAACCACCCTACTGACCCATGCTGGACATGTAGCATGAGTGATAAAAATACTTTTGTTGTGTTAAGCTTTTGGTGGTGTTTGTTATCACAGCATATCCTAGCCTATTCTGAACAATAACAATCATAATCTAAGGCTATAGTTCTCTTTTCATTCCCAGAGCTGTGTATTAGTCATTCACTGGAGAGTCTAATCTTGACTAAAAACCTATTTTACCAAGTAGAAAACATGATTTAGATAAGTAATGTTAAAGAGGCAAAGACTTGGAGTTAGAAAACCAAAAGGGAAGAACACTCTCGGTACATTGACCATCCAGTCCTTCAGATTCTCCAAGCTCTAATTTTATGCTCTATTGAGTAACCAGAAAGTAATTTATTTTGACTGATTTAGCTTAGCTCCAGGTAGGAATGCATTCATTCAATCTTAGGTTATTATTCAAAATTGAACTAAAACATATCATTCTCTGCAGAACACAATGGAATGCTGTATACAATGCTCTTTATATCATAACATGGAATAAAACCTGCTTAGAATCTGATTCCAAGGGAGAAAATTTCTATTGCTTATCTAGCATTCCTTTTTTTTTTTTTTTTTTGGAAAACTGGAGCCATATTTTCCTTTCTAACTTGGCTACCAGGAGGCTCAGAGCTAAATTTATCATTCCATATCAAGAGCTATAATATTCCTCCTTCCTGGCATAATTCTCTACCTCCTTTTTCTTTAACTCCAGTCTTCTCTCCTTTATAACTGTCCACCATACATTCATTTGTGTATTTTTATCTTATAAACTGCTTTTAAAAACCTTTGTGGTCATGGTGTTGTTGTTGTTGTTAGATGTTGTCAAGTCAGTTCCGACTTATAGCGACCCCCTGTACAACAGAATGAAACACTGCCCGGTCCTGTGCGATTCTCACAATCGTTGCTGTGTTTGAGCCCATTGTTACAGCCACTGTGTCAGTCCATCTCATTAAAAATCTTCCTCTTTTGTGCTGTTGCTCTACCTTACCAAGCATGATGTCCTTCTCCAGGGACTGGTCCCTTCTGATAACATGTCCAAAGTATGTGAGATGAAGTCTCGCCATCTTTTCTACCAAGGAGCACTCTGGCTGTACTTCTTCCAAGACGGATTTGTTCGTTCTTCTGGCAGTGCATGGTATATTCAATATTCTTCACCAACACCCTAATTCAAAGGCATTAATTCTTCTCCGGTCTTCCTCATTGATTGTCCAGCTTTCGCATGCATATGAGGCAATTGAAAATATCACGGCTTGGGTCAGGCGCACCTTAGACTTCAAGGTGACATCTTTGCTTTTCAACACTTTAAGGAGGTCTTTTTGCAGCAGATTTGCCTTTGATTTCTTGACTGCTGCTTCCATGGGCATTGATTGTGGATCCAAGTAAAATGAAATCCTTGACAACTTCAACATTTTCTCCCTTTATCATGACGTTGGTTATTGGTCCAGTTGTGAAGATTTTTGTTTTCTTTATATTGAGGTGTAATCCATGCTGAAGGTTGTAGTCTTTTCGTCTTCACCAGTAAGTGTTTCAAGTCCTCTTCCCTTTCGGCAAGCAAGGTTGTGTCATCTCCATATCAAAATTTGTTAATGCCGCCTTCTTTTTCATATAGTCCAGCTTCCTGGATTATTTGCTCAGCATACAGATTGAGTAAATATGGTGAAGGATATAACCTTGACACACACCTTTCCGATTTTAAACCGCGCAGTAGCCCTTGTTCTGTTCAAACAACTGCCTCTGGGTCTATGTACAGATTCCTCACGAGCACAATTAAGTGTTCTGGAATTCCTATTCTTTCCAATGTTATCCATAATTTGTTATGCTCCACACAGTCGAATGCCTTTGCATACTCAATAAAACACAGGTAATCGTCTTTCTGGTATTCTTTGCTTTCAGCCAAGATCCATTGGACATCAGCAATGATATCCCTCATTCCACGTCCTCTTCTGAATCCAGATGCAAGTTATGGCAGTTCCTTATCAATGTACTGTTGCAACCATTTTTGAATTATCTTCAGCAAAATTTTACTTGCGTGTGATGTTAATGATATTGTTCAACAACTTCCACATTCTGTTGGATCACCTTTCTTTGGAATTGGCACAAATATGGATCTCTTCCAGTTGGCTGGCCAGGTAGCTGTCTTCCAAATTTCTTGGCGTAGACAAGGGAGCACCTCCAGTGCTGCATCCATTTGTTGAAACATCTCAATTGGTATTCTGTCAATTCCTGGAGCCTTGTTTTTTGCCAGTGCCTTCAGTGCAGCTTGAACTTCTTCGTTCAGTACCATTGGTTCTTGATCATATGCTACTTCCTGAAATGACTGAACATCAACCAGTTCTTTTTGGTACAGTAACTCTGTATGTTCCTTCCATCTACTTATGATGCTTCCTGTGTCGTTCAATAGTTTCCCCATAGAATCCTTCAATATTGCAACTTAAGGCTTGAAATTTTTCTTCAGTTTTCTTCAGTTCTTTCAGGTCTTTGCACATGTCATAATACTTTACTTTTTCTTCTTGAGCTGCCCTTTGATATCTTCTCTTCAGCCCTTTTACTTCATCATTTCTTCTCTTTGCTTTAGCTACTCGATGTTCAAGAACAAGTTTCAGAATCTCTTCTGATATCCATCTTGGTCTTTTCTTTCTTGTCTTTTTAATGACTTTTTGCTTTCTTCATGTATGATGTCCTTGATGTCATCCCACAACTCATCTGGTCTTCCATCATTAGTGTTCAATGTGTCAAATCTATTCTTGAGATGGTCTCCAAATTCAGGCGGGATATACTCAAGGTCGTATTTTTGGTTCTCGTGGACTTGTTTTAATTTTCTTCAGCTTCAACTTGAACTTGCATATGAGAAATTGATGATCTATTCCACAGTTGGCCCCTGGCTTTCTTCTGACTGATGATAATGAGCCTTTTCAATTGTCTATTTCCACAGATGTAGTCAGTTTGATTCCTGTGTATTCCATCCGGTGAGGTCCACATGTATAGTAGCCATTTATGTTGTTGAAAAAAGGTATTTGCAATGAAAATGTCACTGGTCTGGCAAAATTCTATCATGTGATCTCCAGCATCGTTTCTGTGATCAAGGCCATATTTTCCAACTACTGATCCTTCTTTGCTTCCGATTTTTGCATTCTAACCACCAGTAATTATCAATGTATCTTGATTGCATGTTTGATCAATTTCAGACTGCAGAACTTGGTAAAAATCTTCAATTTCTTCATCTATGGCAATAGTAGTAGTTGGTGAGTAACTTTGAATAACAGTAGTAGTGTCTTGTCTTCCTTGTAGGTGTATGCACATTAGACTATCACTGACAGTGTTGTACTTCAGGATAGATCTTGAAATGTTCTTTTTGACAATTAATGCAATGCCATTTCTCTTCAATTTGTCATTCCCAGCATAGTAGATCATATGATTGTCCAATACACAATGGTCAATACCAGTCCATTTCAGCCTAAGATATCAATCCTTATGCATTCCGTTTCATTTTTGACATCTTCCAATTTTCCTAAATTCGTACTTCATACATTCCATGTTCCTATTATTAATGGATATTTGCAGCTGTTTCTTCTCATTTTGAATCATGCCACATCAGCAAATGAAGGTCCCAAAAGCTTGACTCCATCCAAGTCATTAAGGTCAATGTTATTTTGAGGAGGCAGGTCTTCCCCAGTCATATTTTAAATTCCTTCCAACCTTCTGGCACTATATCAGACAGTGTTCCACTGCTATTCATAAGGTTTTCACTGGCCAATTTTTTCAGAAGTAGACTTCCAGGTCCTTCTTCCTAGTCTGTCTAAGTCTGGAAACTGCTGAAACCTGTCCATTATGGATGATCCTGCTTGTGGCATAGCTTCCAGTATCACAGCAACATGCAACCCACTTATAGTACGACAAACTGACAGACACATAGTGGTCACGGTGATAGCTATTATAAATAAGTAAAAATTATTTGGTTTTCACGGTAGACTCTTGCAGAATCAAACTGCTTCCACAAAGTGAATCAGGTCCATTCCCATGAGACCCAGGTCTAAGGGGTTGCAGGCTCTCATTTGTCCCTGTTTTCTTTAAAAGGAAGAAAATAGTCTCACAGGCTACTGGACAGAGTTTAGTTGGCCTTTAGAGGCATAGGGACCTTGTTTACTGATTCAGGTTGAAAAGAGTTAGACTATAAATTCAGAAATAATCGAATCATCTATATTGTAGGAATAAAATATGACAATGAAAGATGATAATGCTCTATAGGCAATACTATTCCAAAGGAGACTTCACTATGATGGAATCTATGATCAGATGACCTTGATATATTTCTCAATTTTTATTGTGGTAAAATATAAATGACTTAAAATTTGCCATTTTAACCATTTTTAAGTGTGTAATTCAGGGGCATTAATTGCATTCACAATGTTGTGCAACCATCACAACTTACCACTATCTATTTCCAAAACTTTTTCATCACCTTAGGCAGAAACTCTGTACCCATTGAGCAATAAGTCCTCCTTCCCCCCACCCCACCCTCCAGGCCCTGGCAACCTCTAATCTACTTTCTTTCTCTATGAATTTGCCTACTCTGAACATCTGCTACAAGTGGAATCATATGATAAATGGCCTTTTCTGTCTGGCTTTTTTCACTTAGTATAATGTTTTCAAGGTTCAACATGTTGTAGCATGTATTAGAACTTCATTTCTCTTTATGGTTGAAGAATATCCCATTGTTTCTAAACACCACTTGGGTTTTTTCCATCTTTTGGCCATTGTGAATATTGCTGCCATGAACATTGGTGTACAATATCTGTTTGAGTCCCTGTTTTCATTTCTTTTGAACATATACCTAGGAGTGGAATTGCTGGGTCATATGATAATTCTATGTTTAACTTTTTGAGGGATAGCTGAACAGTTTTCCACAGCGGCTGCACCATTTTACATTTGCAATAGCAATACACGAGGGTTCCAATTTCTCCATATCCTGGCCAACACTTATTACTTTCTGTTTGTTAGTATAATAAGCCACCATGGTGGGTGTGAAGTAATATCTCATTGGGTTTTATTATTATTATTATTTGTGTTTTCTTAATGATTAATGATGTTGAGCACCTTTTCATGTACTTATTGGTCACTTACATATAATCTTTGGAGATGACTTTGATATTTTAAAATACATAATCCCCATGAACTGAAGAGAGAGAAAGAAGAAGTATATAAAGCTAAGCACTAAATTAAATGACATTCTAAAAATCCCAATAAGCTCCATAAATTGTGTTTCTCAAATGAAGGCAGGGTTTCCCAACCTCAGCACTATTGACATTTTGGGACAGATAATTTTTGTTGCAGGAGGCTGACTTGTGTTTTGTAAGATGTTTAACAGTATCCCTGGCCTATACCCACTATATAACAGTTGCATGTCCCCTCATTCATGATAAACAAAAATATCTCCAGATATTGGAAAATGTCTCAGGGTGGGGAGGCCAAAAATTGCCTCTCATTGAGAACCACTGAATTAGGGTACCAGACTTCTGCCATATTCAGCTATATACCCTGTCCTCCTTTGTCTCCCTTATATAATAATCACAATCACTGTCCTTATTTTGTACCTACGCTATGTGAGACACCTTATAAGCATTAATTCATTTAATTTTCACCACAGCCCTGTGAGGTACTATTTCTCTTCAATTGACAGATGAAAAGAAACCTGAAGTTTAGAGAAGGTCACACAGGTAGTAGGGGATAGAGCTAGAAGTCAAACCTGGATCTGCTTGGCTTTATACCTGTGCTCTTACCCAATGTTCAACCCAGATCAGCAACCCCATTGGGTACCATTTACCCCCATTTTACAAATGAAGAAACTGAAGTTCTTCCAACTTAAGTGATTTAACTATAACACACAGCTGGCCCTTGGCAGAATTAGGGTTCTAATCTAGGTTTCTGTTGCTCGAAAGACACTCCTATTTCTCCATATGGATCTGTTAAGTGGCTGCTGGGCCATTTGTGCCCTCTCCCACTTGGGTGCCAATAGAGGGAAAAGGGTGAGACATCTGGAACCAATGTAGTTCAGAGATTGCACCAAAGGGAAATACCAAAGCAGTGGCAATCAGCAAAAGAAAAAAAATTGTCAATACTGGGGAGGCCACCAAGCTACTACAGTTTGCAAAGAGAAGAAATAGTCCAACTACTACTAACAGGGAACCATTTGCGTATTTCTGTGGTAATCCTTGACCCTCACTTGCTTTGCTGAACTCCAATGATGGGAAAAACTTTGTGACCAAGTTGAGTTTTCTTAAGCCACCTCGAGATTATTCTGCTTTATGTCTGCTAATGACTGAGCCAGACCAAATCATATTTTCTGCCATGATGATGATGAAAAAGTCAATATCGTATGAACTTCCCACGTGCCTGAGCTGGGATTTAACATGGCAAAATTGATGTGTGAACCAGTGTTGCTATTTAATGTGGTTGCTATCAAAGTGTTCATAAAACCTGGGACTGCAGCTGGCCTCCATTAGGTAGTTTCTTCGTGAAAGTTTTCCAAGGAAAAGTTTTTAACAACTTCATAAAGCCAGGCACAAAAGGGCAGTGCAATGACTGGCTGAAAGACATTAGACTTTTTATCTTTCACTGAAATGTTAAATCGGGGCTTTCTTAGTTCATTTCTGGAAGAAAAATTTGGAGACACTAAAGGCTACATTTTGAGGCTTGCTTGATATATCTTGGTTTTCATTCACTTATGCATGTGTTAATTTGTTCAACATTTATTTAGTACCTACTATATGCCAGGCACTGTGCCAAATGCTGGAAGGAACAAAAAGACAAATAACATTTGGGTTCTTGGTGATGTGAAGGAGGAGAGAGACTGGTGAGAACACAAATAACTGTAATTCAAAGTCTGTGGCAAGGATTTCAGTGATGGAATTTGTAAAGTCACCTGGAAACACGCTGGTGCTCAGAAAATGTGTGCTTATTTCTTCTATTGCTTTGAAGGTACCCGTACCCGTTCCCATTAAGTCGATTCCAACTGATAGTGACCCTCTAGGACAGAGTAGAACTGTCCCACAGGGTTTCCAAGAAGCGGCTGGTAGATTTGAACTGCGGACCTTTTGGTTAGCAGCCAAGCCCTTAACCACTGTGCCACCAGGGCTCTGCTTGGAAGGTAATCATGCACTTATTGCTAGAAGATGAAGCATCCTATCAACCTCAAACAAAAGGCAACATTTGGGGCCCAACTTGCAGTTGTTTTAAAAGGTAAATTTTCATCTGAACAACTAGATGCATTTTTTAGCTTTGTAGATAACACCAGTAGGCACTTCCTGTATACCTACATAGTTCCTCTGCTCTCAGAAGACTTATTCTGCAGTTGAGATCACATTTGTACCTTCTTATGAATGATATGTAAAAGAGGTCTTCCTATCCAGCAGACTCTCTTCTCCACAGACCTAGCTTAGTTCCAGACTGATGTAAACATTGACCATCCACTCAACCCTCCAATTCAACCTGCATGCTATGGGAGTTCAAAGGAGCAACTGATCACCAGGGGATGAAGTGGTTGGCAAGGCTCTATAAAGGAGGCAATCCTGAGCTAGGTCTTGTAGACGGAGGTCAAACACAAGTACAAAGGAAGAAGAAAGACATTCCAGAGTAGGGGACAGCCTAAGCAAAGATGCAGAAGTAGGAACATGCTTAGTATGTTTGGGGAACAGTGAGTAAACTCGTTTGACAGGAACACAATTCTGAGGAATAGTGGGAATCAAATTCACAGTATGTAGAGGCCAGATCATGAAGAACCTCAAATTCCAGTCTAAAGCATTGTATGAAGTTAGTAGCCTATATATGTTCTAAAAGTTATAGTTGGAAAAAATATGGAGCAAGATTTAAATTCATTCCCAGATTCTCAAGAATTTTGTTCATAACAGTATTTTTCATTAGCTGAGTCTCAGAACTCTGTCTTTCCAAAGGCTTCCCATACTATAATTTCCACAGGACTTGGAGGCCTGTAAAAGAAAAGGTCTTGACAACACTGTTTCTTCAGAATGGTCCATTGAAAAAAGGAAGTAATGTTTGCAGACACTATGCAAGGCCTTTGTACAAATTTTCTTTAATTCTTACAAAAACCTTATGATGTAGGTTCTGATGTAATCCTCATTTTACAGATGAAAAAAATTGAGCTTCAGATAGTAGATCAATACAGGACTCAAACCATGGCTGTCTTATTCTAAATCCAGTACTATTTCCACCATACCACACTCCCTTCTGAATGGAATCTCTTTGCAAAAATTTGATTGGGGCATTCTATTCATACTTCTAGTTATTATTCTCTTGGAACTTAGTATAATGTTTTCCTGTTGTCCAAACATCCTTGAATGTCAGATATTTTGGGGTTCTAGCCAAGTTACTACCACTCATCTGTCAGTTTGTCATACTGTGGTGGCTTGAGCGTTGCTGTTATGCTGGAAGCTATGCCACTGGAATTTCAAATACCAGCAGGGTCACCCATGGTGGACAGGTTTCAGTGGTGCTTCCAGACTTACAAATTAGGAAGGATTAGGCAATCTACTTCTAAAAAAAATTGGTCAATGAAAACCTTATGAATAGCAGTGGAACATTGTCTGATATAGTGCTGGAAGATGAGCCCCTCAGGTTGGAAAACACTCAAAATACAAATGGGGAAGAGCTACCTCTTCAAAGTAGAGTCAACCTTAATGATGTGGATGGAGTAAAGCTTTTGAGACTTTCATTTGCTGATGTGGCATGACTCAAAATGAGAAGAAACAGCTGCAAACGTCCTTTAATAATCAGAACTAGAGGGTCAGCAAAAAATAGGAAGACCCTTAACGAGATGGATTGACACAGTGGCTGCCAACAATGGACTCAAGCATAACAACAATTGTGAGGATGGCGCAGGACCAGGCAGTGTTTCGTTCTCTTGTACATGAGGTCGCTGTGAGTCAGAACTGACTCAACGGCACCTAACAACAAACAACAGTCAAGTTAAGGGAACAGTGAACTCAAGGACTTCCAGAGCAATTAATTATAAAGGTCAAAGTACCCCAACATTTATTCAGCTGTCAAGGGACACCACTCCACGGAACAGAGAAGACCTGTGTGGCTTAGGTGGAAGGCGTATAAATCAAGTCATGGGCAGACATTGGCTCCGATATTCTGGAAAAAGTGCTCATGCTGCCTAATAAGCACCACATCACTAAAACTATAACTAACAATTATACTAACAGGTAACTTTTGTACGGCACTCTATAGTTTATAAAGGTTATATACCACCCCCCTCAACTTCACAAATGAGGACACTAAGGTTCAGAAAGATTAAGTAACTTGCTCAATGTCACTCACGTCAATAAGTGGTAAATTTGTGGTTCAAACCCTGGTCTTTTGACTCCAAAGTTCAATATATCACTCTCTAAATGCCAAGACACTGGTTTTGCCTTCATTTTTGGCAAGATAATCAGTTGAAAGACTAGGAAAAGTCACCAACTTAACTGCTTTGATTTCTCAGTGCTAAACTTCCAATTTTCAAGGTTCCTATCTCCAGCCCCACCTCCAGTCCTCCATTGACTGGACTTACCAGTTGGTTTGGTGCCAAGCAGACATAGTCTATGTGTTATAGATGCAGAGGAACCCCTCCTCAAACTCCCAAATGAGCTAAACATGATCTTTAACCTTAAGGAAATCCAAAAGACATGGCAACCATAAAAAGAGCATTGAAGAAATTAACAACAGGTTATCAGAGAGACAAGACTCTCCAGTAGTGTTATATGGATGAGTTGTAACTAGCCCCTGTCAAAAAACCTGGAGGCCATTGTAATGATACAGATGACAGAGCAACCATCGAGGCAAGATAAATAGCTACCTGGTGAGCTAGGCAGAAAGACTCAAAAGGTCTCTGAATGTTACAGTCATCAAAGCTTTCTATTCACTGGCTACCCAACATTTTTATATATTTTTATTAATATGTGTATAAAGATGCATATGTATACATCACAGCCTATGTCCACCAGTCAGCTAATTTGAAGTAATTGAGAAAAGTAGTAGATTACACAACCCTTATCTTTTTAGTTCTCCAGTGGTTTGTTTATTTAACTGGTGAGATCAAGACCCTAATCTAGATCCTTATTGCCCAGAGCCTGAATTATACAAGAGCCTCTTAATTGAACTCTCTTAATACCAAACCTATTGCCTACCAGTGGATTTTGACTCAGAGTCATCTCAAATGTTACAGAGTAGAACTGCTCCATAAGATTTTCTTGGCTGTAATCTTTATGAAAGCAGTTTGCCAGGCCTTTCTTCTGCAGCACTCCTGGGTGGGTTCAAATGATCAGCCTTTAGGTTAGCAGCAAATCACAAACTGCTTGAGCCACTCAGCCTCCTTCTCTTAATACAGTGCTTCTCAAACTTGAGAGTCGTGATGGTTAAGATTGTGTGTCAACTTGGCTGGGCCATGATTCTCAGTGTTTTGGCAGTTGTATAATGTGGTAACTTCCCTGCTGAGATTCGATATGTGATCACATCCATAATGGGATCTGCTGTGAGTAGCCAATCAGCTGAAAGGGTGTTTCCTTGGGCGTCTGGCCTGCATCGAACATATACATGGGCCTTCTGGCAAGGCTTGAGGGCTTTTTGCTTGTGCTGGATCTTGCAGCTGGCTCCTGTTCATCTGACCTCCAGTTCTTGGGACTTGAGCTAGCAGCTTACCTGCAGTCTTGCCTGCCGATCTTGGGATTCATTGATCTTTGCAGCCTGTGAGCAAGAGCTCTGTTCTCTGACCTGCCAATCTTGAGTTTGCCAGTCCCTGTGGCTACGTGAATCAGGAGAAGCCTCTATCCTGACCCATGAACTTGGGACATTCCAGCCTCTACAACCACATAAGCCATTTCCTTGATATGAATATCTCTCTCTATATATATTTTTTTACGCTTTACTGGTTTTGCTTCTCTAGATAACTCACCCTAAGAAAGAATTTGGTACCAAGAGGGTGGTGTTGCTCTAACAGATACCTAAAATGTGGAAGTGGTTGCCTTGAAGAGACTGTAGGTGGAATTATGGACGTCAGACAATTCTGGTTGAGGACTCAGAAGAAAGTGAGGAGAGAACCAGCAGAGACAGAACCAGGAGATCAGAGCGACACAGCCCTGGAGTTTACCCATGGAGCGAGAGAGCTGAGTGCCTTTGTGAAGGAGGCTTCCTGGCGGAGTAGGGTGCCTCCAGGCTCTTATCGGTGGAGCTAGGCTTGCCAACCCATAGAGCAAGAGAGCTGAGTGTCTTCTGGCAGAATTTTACTGGTTAAGTGGTGTGCCTCCAGGCACTTACTGGTGGAGCTACAGAGCTTTGGAATACTTGCCCCAGCAGGGCAGATGCGGGTAGAAAGGCCCAAAGGGCTGAGAGGCCAAGAAATGAGGAAGCAGAAGCTGAAGAGACAAGGAACATAGGAAGCCGAGCTTGCCTCAGTCTCAAAGGGTATGGCCATGACCTCTGGGGTCTCAAAGGGTGGAGCCACAGCCTCTGGTATTTCTAAGGGTGGAGTCACCCCTCAGATGTACTAGGAAAAGGTATGCCTAAAGCCTAGGGAGCAGAGTTGCCATTCCAGTGGGCCTGGAAGGCGGAGCTGAAGCCCAGGGCTGAGGAGCCTCCACTCAGAATCTGGAGAGTGTGGCCAATACCTAGAGTCTAGAGGGCAGGGCCATTGCGTAAATTGTCTCAGAGAACAGAGGATTATTTTCAAAGCCTTGAGGGCTAATGTAATGTGTTCTGTTGACCTGCTTGGTGCTTGTTATCCCTTCTTTCCCTCCAATTTCTCCCATTTGTAATGAAAACGTCTAGCTTGTGCCTGTTGTACCATTGTACATTTGGAGGCAGATAACTTGCATTCTAGATTTCACAGATGAAGACGAATTTTTTGGATTTTGGACTTGGAGTTGATTTGAGACTTTTGCGGTGATATGATGGGGTTAATGTGTTTTACTTGTGGTGAGGACATGAATTTTTGGGGGCCAAAGGGTGGAATGTCATGGATTGAATTGCATCCCCCCAAAATACGTGTACCAATTTGGCTAGGCTATGATTTCCAGTATTGTGTGATTGTTCACCGTTTTGTCATCTGATATGATTTTCCTATGTGTTGTAAATCCTATCTCTAGATGTTAATGAGATGATGGGATTAGTGGCAGTTATGTTGGTGAGGCAGGACTCAATCTACAAGATTGGATTGTGTCTTGAGCCAATCTCTTCTGAGATATAAAAGAGAGAAGCAAGCAGAGAGACAGGCGGACCTCATACCACCAAGAAAGCAGTGCTGGGAGCAGAGCACGTCCTTTGGACCTGAGGTTCCTGCGCTGAGATGCTCCCAGACCAGAGGAAGATTCCTCTACTGGGGAAGATTGATGAGAAGGACCTTCCTCCAGAGCCGAAAGACAGAGAAAGCCTTCCCCTGGAGCTGGTGCCCTAAATTCAGACTTCTAGCCTCCTGGACGTGAGAGAATAAACTTCTCGTCATTAAAACCATCCACTTGTGGTATTTCTGTTACAGCAGCACTAGATAACTAAGACAAGAGTGCTTCAGAATCACCTTATTAAACCACAACTGCTGGGTCCCACTCCCAGAGGTTTTGGTTCAGTATATCTGGGGTAGGTCTCAATAATTAGCATTTCTAACAAGTTCCCAGGTGATTTTGACACTGCTTGTCCAGGGTACACACTTGGGGAACAAATGCTGTGCAGCCAGCCAAGCAATAACCTGAAAACACTTATTTTGTTTGTATCATTCTTCTCTAATATTTTCAGTGGTTCACAATTGCCTACAAAATGAAGTTCAGACTCTAGCATCTGGTATTGCAGGCTCCACTCACCCTCTCTTTCCAAACTCATCTCTCTATACTCACAAACACACGTCCTCTCTTCTAGTCAGGATGGTTTCTTCACTGGTCCCTGAACTCGAAATGCTCATTGCAAGACTTCAGTCCTTGCTTCATGCTGTTCCCCTCAAATTGAATGCCTTCACTTTTCCTTTGTCCATCAAAATTCACAGCCTTCTGCCTCCTGCCCCATTTCCTCTAACTGGCCTTTCCTGATTGTTCTAGCTGCATTTATTTCCTACTTCTATAAAGACCAACAGCACTTCTAATTGGTACCCCTCAGTTCAGCAGGCAGGAAGTCAAACCGTTTTACATATGTCTCTTCGGTTTTAACTAAACTCAATTCCCTCAAGACCTATGTCATAAAAAGTGTTTCATTAGCCTCTTCTTCAGTATCCATGGCAGTGCTAGACAAACAGTAGGAACTCAATAAATGCATGCCTTTTAAAAGTTGTTGTTGTTGTTTGGTGCCATCAAGTCAGTTCCAACTCATAGGGACCCTATGTACAACAGAACGAAACACTGCCCAGTCCTGTGCCATCCTCCCAGTCGTTGTTATGCTTGAGCCCATTGTTGCAGCCACTGTGTCAGTCCATCTCGTTGAGAGTCTTCCTCTTTTTCGCTGACCCTCTACTTTACCAAGCATGATATTCTTCCCCAGGGACTGGTCTCTCCTGATAACATGTCCAAAGTACGTGAGACAAAGTCTCACTACCCTCACTTCTAAGGAGCATTCTGGCTGTACTTCTTCCAAGACAGATTTGTTTGTTCTTCTGGTAGTCTATGGTAAAATAAAATAAAAGTAGAACTTTATTAATTAAGGATATTTAGTATATACATATTTTAAAACTAGTGAAACTTGACAAAGTAATAAGTGGTATATTTTAATTAATTAGGCTTATTTTGTTTTCAAGGTTTTGTTTATTTGTTTTGCATTTCTTTCATGTTCTGAGAATTCCCAAGGACAGTTACATTTGTAAAATTAGGTTGAGAACAGATGTGACAACATGGGTACAATCTATGCATTTGCTGATCGCTGCTGGATATTTCCCAATATGCACACACATGGAGCACAGACCTAATTTGCAAAACTCAACTTAACCCTCTGGTAATGCAGATGCATCATAGGTGCCTTTGACCCAGATCAGCACCAAATACTGATCTAGACATATGCTAATTAAGATTTCATTAATGACAAAAATATCCTGCCTTTGAGAGATGCCTTGGTGAAACTGGAGTGAGATTAAAAAGACGATTACATTTCTTAAATCACCTCCCTTGTTCTCTGTGAAATACTTTGAGGCTGATTTGGTCCAATTCTACCTTTTTAAAAAGTCTCACTTGGGGGGAAATGGGAATATAAAAAGAATAATCTCCCAAAGCAAATTTAAGCTTTTCTAACAGGTACACTACATATAGAAAGCAACTAATGTCTGAAAACATGCTGCCTGGGTTCTTCTCCCAGAGATCTGAATCATCTGAATTCATGAAAGGAAAACAGACACAAATTGTGTCTATCTACACAAATTAGTTTGGATTTAAAAAAAAAAGATTGTTCTCCATTTCTGAACAGATTAGTAACCTGGGTTTGATTTCAGTCAAACACCCAGTACTTTTACTATCAATTAATATCTTCACTCCAGTCTCATATAACTAAGCAGAGATAGTTTCAATAGCACATGAGGGCATAATCACCTGGACGTTGGACATCATTCCAATGACAATGCCAATGTTCCTAAACCAACGACATTAGTTAGAGTTAGGAATGGATTTTGACTTTGTTTTGGATTCCCTTCTCTCCAAAGAGGCTCTCCAACTCCAAATACTTTGCTAGACAAGTGACTGCTTGAATGAGTGCAAAGTAACAGGCTTGTTGGTCTCTATGGCAGGCCATACATAATCACCATAAAAATATATAATTACACCTGTCAACCTCATCTTGTGTAATTGATTCAATGACTAACAATGTCAGTGGCAGGCTAAGCTTTGAGGTCTCGCTGTGAGGAAATACTCATACATGGCTAAACATCTTGGTGTCTTAATTGCTTGTCATACTGCCAAGACTCCTGTGTTGTATCTATCTCCACAGCAACAGACTGAAATAGATAAAGCACATTTAATAGCCTGAAAGTGAATTGATAACCTTGTTTTTGTTTTATGGGCCTTTTAAGAAAATCGTGGCATTGTCAAAAATAATCTAGTCAAGAAGCCATATTTGAAAGAGAAACCTAAAATATGATTCTGTGAATTAAAAACTAGATGAATGCTCTACAATTTTCAAAAAAGCTCTCTAATTATGATTATCAGCAGAGAGGAGTGCTCACCCTTAAAGATGTACAAAGGGCCAACATGACAAGAAGTTTTCTTCATACTCACTGCCTTTTCAAAAGTTGTTGAAACATTAAAGTCCATCAACTGCAAAAAAAAAAAAAAAAAAAAAAAGCACTGGAAGCTACCGGCCATTGGCAATTTTTTGAGGGGGGTGGAATGGAGGTCAACACCATGGTGAGGTAGAGGCTACCAACACTGGGGATAAGTGTTGTTATTATTAGGTGCGGTCAAGTTGGTTCTGATTCTTAATGACCCTATGTACAACAGAAGGAAACACTGCCCGGTCCTGAGCCATCCTCACAGTCATTGTCATTGCTATGTTTGAGCCCATTGTTACAGCCACTCTGTCGGTCCATCTCATCCAGGGTCGTCCTCTTTTCACTGACCCTCTACTTTACCAAGCACGATAATTTCCTTCTCCAGGGATCGGTCCCTCCTGATAACATGTCCAAAGTACACAAAGTCTCGTCATCCTCGGTTCTAAGGATTACTCTGGCTGTTATTCTTCCAAAACAAACTTGTTCGTTCTTCTGGCAGTATATTCAATATTCTTGGCCAACACCATGATTCAAAGGCATCAATTCTTCTTCTGTCTTCCTTATTCATTGTCCAGCTTTCGCATGCATATGGGGCTTGGGTCAGGCACACCTTAGTCCTCAAGGTGACATCTTTGCTTTTTAACACTTTAGAGAGGTCTTTTGCAGCAGATTTGTCCAATGCAATGCATCTTTTGATTTCTTGACTGCTGCTTCCATGGGTGTTGATTGTGGATCCAAGCAAAATGAAATCCTTGACAACTTCAATCTTTTCTCTGTTATCATG
Source organism: Trichechus manatus latirostris (assembly GCF_000243295.1). Classification (NCBI taxonomy): domain Eukaryota; kingdom Metazoa; phylum Chordata; class Mammalia; order Sirenia; family Trichechidae; genus Trichechus; species Trichechus manatus. The sequence goes on from NW_004444015.1 coordinate 10,274,817, forward strand.
ATGTTGCTTATTGGTCCAGTTGTGAGGATTTTTGCTTTCTTTATGTTGAGGTGTAATCCATACTGAAGGTTGTAGTCTTTGATCTTCATCAGTAAGTGCTTCAAGTCCTCTTCGCTTTCAGCAAGCAAAGTTGTGTCATCTGCATATTGCAGGTTGTTAAGGAGTCTTTCTCCAATCTTGATGCCACGTTCTTCTTCATTTGGTGCAGCTTCTTGGATTATTTGCTCAGCATACAGATTGAATAAATTTGGTGAAAGGATACAACCCTGACCCACACCTTTCCTGATTTTAAACCACGCAGTATCCCCTTGTTCTGTTCAAACAACTGCCTCTTGGTCTGTGTACAGGTTTCCTCATGAGCACAATTAAATGTTCTGGAATTCCCATTCTTCCCAATGTTATCCATAATCTGTTATGATCCACACAGTCGAATGCCTTTGCATAGTCAATAAAACACAAATAAACATCTTTCTGGTATTCTCTGCTTTCGGCCAAGATATATCTGACATCGGTAGTGATATACCTAGTTCCACGTCCTCTTCTGAATCTGACTTGACTTTCTAGCAGTTCCCTGTCAATATGCTGCTGCAACTGTTTTTTAATCATCTCCAGCATAATTTTACTTGCACGTGATATGAATGATATTGTTCAGTAATTTCCACATTCCACTGGATCACCTTTCTTTGGAATAGGCATAAATATGGATCTCTTTCAGTCGGTTGGCCAGGTAGCTGTCTTCCAAATCTGGTGGCATAGACAAGTGAGTGCTTCCAGCATTACATCTGTTTGTTGAAACATCTCACTTGGTATTCTGTCCATTCCTGGAGACTTGGTTTTTTAACAATGCCTTAAGTGCAGCTTGGATTTCTTCCTTCAATACTATTGATTCCTGATCATATTCTACCTCCTGAAATAGTTGAACATCAACCAGTTCTTTTTAGATCAATGACTCTGTGTATTCCTTCCATGTTCTTTTGACGCTTCCTGCGTCACTCAGTATTTTGCCCATAGAATCCGTCAATATCGTAACTTGAGGCTTGAATTTTTTTCTTCAGTTCTTTCAGCTTGAGAAATGCTAAGTGTGTTCTTCCCTTTTGGTTTTCTAACTCTAGGTCTTTACACATTGCATTATAATACTCTACTTTGTCTTCTTGAGCCACCCTTTGAAATCTTCTGTTCAGCCCTTTTACTTCATCAGCCATAATCACCTATAATGACGATGGGGAGTCACATGGCTACTTTGTATCAAAAACACAAGTTAGTTTTGAAATATAACAAAGTATATCCTAGAACTAGTGTTCAAAAAGTACACTGCCTAATTGAAAATTGTTAAGAAGCCTACAGATTCACCACGTTTTATCCAAGGTTAAATAACGTTTGGTATTCCTCCCAGATGCAAAGTTAACTCCCCCAAACTCATTCTCTACTGGTCTTGTATTTCTCTTTAACAAGCTGTATTTTGTACTAACCATGCTCAGGCAACTGCCTTCCAAGGCTACCAAACTCCGTTTATTCAATTATTGAACATATTTATTGAGCATTTAGTATATGCCAGCACTATGCTAGGTGTTGGGATGGAACGAGAGAGAATATGTATTATAGGAGTACGTAAGAGTGGCACTAACCCAGACTTGGATGATCAGAAGGAGATGACACATAAACTGAGTCTTGTAGGATGCGTAGAAAATTAACCTGTTGGAGGTTGCAGGGGTAAGGGGGTTGCAGTCACAGAGTACAAAGGCACAGAGATGAGGTAAAACATGGCTAGAGGATGAGATTATGTATATAATATGGTATATATGTAAATGTAGATATATATACATATACATATATGTATATAATTTTGTTTATCCATTCATCAGTTGCCTGTTAATTTTTTATTGGATGCCAAACATTGTGAAGTTTACCTTTTTTGAGTGCTAGATATTTTTATTTTCCTATAAATATTCTTGAGCTTTGTTTTGGGATATAATTACATAGTTGGAAAGATTTGATCCTTTCAGATCTTGCTTTTTATACTTGTTAGGCTAATTTTACCCAACTACTGAGGTAAATAAAACCCTTCTGAGTACTCTACCAATGCCCCATGAATTGTGAGGTTCTCCATTCCGGCTAGTGAGAACAGGAACTAGTCCCAGCCTGTGTGAGACGAGATGCCTCCCTCCTTGTGTCACAGCCTCGATGTTCTCTTCAGGCAGTAAACTGGGGCAATTGTAGGGCTCACCTAATTTCTTTCCTGTGACACAGTGTTCACTGTACTTCATCATCTGATGTCCCGTATCTTGAAAACCATTGTTTTGTCTGGTTCTAAAGCTTTTTTGGGCCAGAGGGTAAATCTGGTCCCTGTTACTTCTCTTGGTTAGAGGCAGAAAACTTCCTTCAGTATCATTTTTCACCCAAACATACGTTTGAATTTTATGAAGTGCAGTGACTCATTTCCCAACTTCATTTCTTTTTTTGGCCAGGCAAAGAGAAATTTCTCTGAACAAGCTTGTTTATATGTCACTTTGCAGTTTATAAGCATTTACACACACACGTTTTCTCATTTAATATTCACAGCATTCTTTTGAGTTAGATGGTAATAATATCCCCCATGTTACAGATGAAGAAACTGAAGATTTGAGAGCTTGTTTAAGTGGCTTTTCCTAAGTCACACAGCCACTCTGTGGGAGAAAGACCAAATCTTCTATGGCTGGATCCCATGCTTTTTATCACTACACCATATGAACTGTCAACCTCTGAGGTAATGAGTTCAAAACCAACCTCTTTTCCTTTCACCTATCAATATCCCACTTCTCCCCCAAGAGAAGCAATGATGATATGATTGATCAAATTCCTGGGCACTGACTGGATCTGGTTTTCTAGTGTATACGTTCTGAGGAAGATGAATAAGCATTAGCCTGACTAGGGCAAATGCCTCTCTTCTTCACTATTTCCTCTAAAACTGACCAACCTGGCTTGATGTTTCATTTGAATGGTGAAGTTATAAGATGCAGGTTTGTGTTTAGGGAAGAGGGTCACTAGGACTCTAACCCAGGAAAAAGGAAATGCCTAAAGTTCTCCAGCCACACTCAACTGATTTTTGCATTGCAGTTTAAAGCTCAAATCCCAGGTAATAATAAATCATTACTTTGTTTTCTCTGTTTTGTCTTCCATCTAGATATCTCTCAGGGACCTTATGGAAAGTGTCTTAGTCATCTAGTGCTGCTATAACAGAAATAGCACAAGTGGATGGTTTTAACGAAGAGAAGTTTATTTCCTCACAGTCAAAGTAGGCTAAAAGTCCAAATTCAGGGTGTCAGCTCCAGGGGAAGTCTTTCTCTCTCTGTCTGCCTTCTCATCAGTGTTCTCCCGGACTAGGAGCTTCTCGGCACAGGGACCCCTGTCCAAAGGACGTGCTGTGCTCCTGGCACTGCTTTCTTGATGGTATGAGGTCCCCCTGTCTCTCTGCTCACTTCTGTCTTTTATATCTCAAGAGATTGCCTCAGGACACAATCCAGTCTTGTAGACCTGGTCCTGCCTTACTAACACAACTGCCACCCTTCCTCCCTCATTAACATCATAGAGGCAGGTTTACAACATACAGGAAAATAACACAGTACCAGGAATCATGGCCTAGCCAAATTGATACACACATTTTTGGGGAGACATAATTCAAACCATGACAGAAAGAAAGAGTGCTAGGCCAAAGTTTGTGTAGTTCCTGGGGTCCTCTAGCCATACACCTTCTTAATAGTACCTCAGTGTTAACACAGTGCCCTCCATTAAGACCCTATATCAAAGCTCTTGACCAGAGACAACAAAACTGGCTTAGCTTGAGATCCTTCCTTATGATTGGTATTTATCTCTACACCTCACTAATTTTTTTCCTTCAATCCCTGCAGATCTTCTGGTTCCATATTGACTTGATTTCAGACTTCCAATCTTCCCTTACCTTTGGATGTTTTCATCCTGCTGGTTCTTGTTTATATCTGGCTTCTGCCCAGGAGTGGATTATCTAATAGGCAAGGTAAAATGGTGCTTACTTTTCTTACCAGATCATACTTGTGCTTACTTACTAATCTGTAGTAAGATTAGTAAGCATGAGTAAGCCCGTGCTTACCTTGCTTACTGGGTCATCCACCCTGTCAGGGATTGTAAATCTAAAAAGAGGCTTTGATTCTGTAGGAAGGTGCTGTGGGATTGGGAGAGAGACAGATGCCAGCCATATCTAGAAGCTGAGTCTTTGACATGGTGAAAAAATGTGAGATTGGTCACTACAGATAATCTGGTAAGCAAGGTAAGCACGGAGCTTATCAATAATCTGCCCCTGTTTCTGCCCCTTTATTGGCCCTGATCTTTATTTTCTGCATACCCTGACTCTGGCTTTTCTACTCAGTTGTGATCCACAGCTTTATTCTTACCTTTAGTGCTTGAATTCACCACTACTCTGAATTGACTAACAGCTTCTAGACCTGTGACTTTGTTTAGCCTGTCACCTTGTGGTCAAGGTAGGTGATTAGTCCATTCCTGTATCTTCTTCTACCTTTTAGCTTCACTCTGAGCCCATCTCTTCTAGTCCTTGCTTTTCAGGCTGATGTCAAAACTTGTTGGAAGTTCTTCAGAGATAGATTATACTGGACCAGGCAGTTAGCTCAGTATTGTACAGGGCTTCGATCTGGTTCATTCTGGTTTGAACCCCTACTGAGAAATTTGCATTTCTAACAAGTTCCCTGCTGAGAATTTGCAGTTCTAACAAGTTCCCAGGGAGTTATACATAAGAATCACCTGGGGATCTTGTTAAAATGTAGATTCTGATTCAGTATATCTGGGGTGGAAATGCAATTTCTCAGCAGGGGTCCAAACCAGAAGGAAACTGATTTGAAGCCCTAGTATTGTATCACTGAAGCCAAGGTCAGATCATTAGTCTTCATTTGAGCCACCTGGCCCCATGTACCCCATTGATCATAGGGAGAACAGAGACATAGTGTGTGGGTTAAATTGCAGAAACCTACCTCACTATTGAGTGCACGTTTGAGTGACTTTGGATCGGCAGTATCATCTCTGTATAGGAAGGACACTACACTACAAAAATTATTTACAGAAATGACACATACAAATGAGTTTGACTCTTGTCTAGAGAATGCATATGCTGAAGCCACCTTTTAAATCCCAACATAAACATCTTGTGTATGAGGGACTTCTGCTCAGGGAAAATGCCTCTGGGATCTGAGAAAGAGACTTGAATTCCCTAAACCAGATTGCTCAAAGTATTGGAACATGCTGTCCTTTCAATATTAAAGAAGCATGACTTTGATCATGATTGTTTTCATTATGAATGATTATTTCTATTACACCATCCCTCCCAGGAATGGTACAAAAGGACTTCCTGAATCTTCTAAAATCTGTTTCTAGATCTCATCAATGAAATGAATAGATACACAGATTTTCTAATCAGCTGGAAGAAGACCAATATGGCCCTTAATGATATTTTTGGAACAGAAAGCAAATTATTTTCCAACAATGGTATGGTGTATGTTATTGCTTAGAATGTAGTATTTATTACTGCAGAAAATATAATTCTTATTTTTCACAACATCATTAAGTGAGCCCTGAAGGAAGGGACAATACTGATTGATAGCAAACATAAACATTAGGAAAGTATTCTCCAAGGGTAATGTGCATTCTAATTGTCCAGTTACCACTTAAGTTACAAATAAGATCTTGCTTTGTTCCCTGCTGGCATTGTGAATAAAAGTATGACTGCTGGTATAACAGACAATATTGTGTGTTGCAAAGCAAATAGGTTTAACAAATAAAAATTAAGATTTCATCTAGTTCTTTGATGAAAGGCTAATACAAATTATTTATTTTCTGTATTTAGGATATCATTCTATTCCATCAGTCTACAAAAATTTAACGATTATTATTGATCTTAGAGAGCCTCGGGTTCTCCACTGGCTAAAGAGAAAATAGACTCCTTGAAAGATTATGGGATATACTTTTATCAGAGGAGCCAGATCTTTGGATTTAACATAGTGCCTTTTGACCAGTCACTTAATCTTACTCATAGTCTCCATTTTCTCACCTGCAATAGTAACATAGAAATAATAATATAAGGCTGACCTAGGTGTGCTAGATAAGCTTTCATTTGCCCCACCAGATGCACTCTTCCTGCTTCTCCACTCTGCTTTGTGACTCAGGAAGCTAATTTGTATGGGTTGCATCCATGGGCTCCCTTGATTTCTGGCTTCCAGTGCGTTCATTCAATGGAAGGCAATGGCAGGAGGTAAGGGGTCAGCAAGAGAATGAAGTCAAGGCATTTATTCTCCCTTGCTCCCTCCCTGCTGGGTCATCCTGGGTTGGCTGCATCCTTTTACTTAGAGTTAGGGTCCCTTTACCTCCTGTCTGATGGCTATCTCCAAACAGTTACACTCTACTCACTTCCCTTGGCCCTTCAGGCTGGGGGGCCTAGAAGCCTAGTAGTGGTAATGGCTACCACATCGGAGTGCTGCAACATCACTTGTTGGTTTCCTTTTAACCTTGTGACAAACCTTTGTAAATAGTTCCTTTATTAAATTCTCCTCAATTACCCGGACTGAGCATGCCATCAATTTCCTGCCAGCACCGTGACTGATACCCTGGGTTACAGGTTGTTTGGGGAACTATATGCAATATCATATACAAGGATACAAAATACAAAGCATATACAAATGTTAGGTCTGATTTTTGTCAGAAATCAAACACTGAATAATTGAACTCACCAGTGAAGAAGATCCAGGTGGATCAAAAACATAAGATTGAAGCAAAATTTAAACAGGCTGTGACTAGTCAGTTCACCAAAAAGTAAATTGCCAGGGCTGGAAAGGCTTATAGGTAGCGAGCAGAAAAACAAATACCTGTGAGATGGCCATCTCTAATAAGACATGGATCAGTGAAAAATCTCAAATGAGGTAGAAGAGAGATGTGAAAGGTTATAAACCCAGGACAGCCTCCTCCAAAAGAATCCCCCACCCCCACCCCCAGTCTCTGGGCAACTTTATGCTGCCACCGAGAGGACAGAGCACCATGTTATCTCCAAAGCCCAGTCCTTGTCATTCATTTCTCCAGTAGTTTCTCTGTCCCACATTTTCCACTACAATATAGCATGTCCATGGTCAGTTTAAGGGCACTCACTATTTTTCTTCCACTCCAGTGCAATCTTGAGTAAAACTGTTCCTTAGTCTCTTCCAGACCTTCTCTGTTTCATCATCCTTTTATTCTACAGCGCTCCATAGAGTTTAAAGGGTCTAAAAGGTCATTTCCTTTGACCCTTTAGATGACTTGTCTTGATTGCTCATTCATATTGTTTCCACCTCCACAGGGTTGTGTAAGTTTTCTTTGATATCTAAATGTTTGAAAAAGCAGAGGACTTGTCTATCCTGGGTTCGGGCCTACCCTCAGACTCAAGCTGACACTGTTGTCCTTGAAACTTTGTGAATCCCAAGTTAGCAGTGTTCCCTGGACTTTGCCTGCAGAAATTCTCTGAACTAGACACTCCTCTGTCCAGTAACCAGGAGCCAATCTCTTCTCTCAATTCTGACAGCTGCTTCAGTCCCACAATCCACTCAATCCCTAAGCAGCTTCAAGACTTGACTTAATTATTCTCTCCAGGCTCCCACCCTTTGACAGCCCTTCCCCTCCCACCAGCCCTTTTGTACCACCTAAGCTCACAACCTGTCACACCTCTTTAGGACCATTGTCTCACCTTAGATAATATGAACGTAGAACAATTACACATCCCCAACTCAATTATAAGTAAATTCCTCTAGCCCCAGACACACAGCAGCTACTTCCACATCTACATATGAATTTGGGGGAGAGGGGCTCAGCCAGAGGGAATGGAGGAGAATCAGGTCTTTGTAGTATAAGTCACTTGGCACAGAGAGAGCTAGGTGGCTTTTCCTGCAAACTAAAGCAGAAGCCATCTTATCCCATGGTTTCCAAACTACCTAGAATGGAAAGCAAGAGAAACATAGTGTTTTTCCAATCATAAAGAAGAATTTAATGTTCATTTCTTGATAAGAGCTTGAAAATAATTGATGCAATAGTGTAATTTTACCTTGTCAATGTAATGTCCTCAGAGTTCTAAAGTGGATTTGCTAAAATTCTTCAGTAGTTAGGAGAATATGCTATAGTTGTTAAGTACACAGGCTCTGGAGTCAGCTTACCTGGATTAGAAATCCTAGATCTGCCACTTAGGCAAGTAATTTAAACTCTCTATGTCTTGATTTCCTCATCTGTAAAATGGGATAATAATTGTACAATATACCTATCTCACAGGGCTTTGTGAAGACCAGATGAATTATTATTTGGAAAGAGCTTAGAATCATGTTAGAGAGAAAATAAAAACTCAAAGTCCAAAGATTGAGTGCTAAGTGAAAGTTTTTACTGTTAATCAAAGTAAAACCCATTCTTACACAGATGTCAGGCTTTGTCGATTTGGGCTAGAGTGATGGAAATAGAATAGGGCTTTTAAAGCCAAAAACTTCTCATTATCTCAATTCCGTATTAGGAAAGCAAAGACTACTGCTGATCGGTTGTCGGTATCTGGGGAAATTGGTTTGTATTGTGTATACACTGAGATCCCAGTTGCCTCGACTGTGTACCCTGAGGTTCTTGCTTTAGGATTATGGAATCCAGTTGTCATTTTAGCAGAAGTTAGGCCTGTGCTGTTGTCAGCAGGCTAGATGGCTACAACAGTGTTCCTTTAAACAGTAGCTAGTACTTTATAGTAGCTATTTATTTTTACTCTGTTAAAGCTGTTGAACATGGCTATATTCTGCACATGAAAATTTTGGTCACCTAGCCACACTTCATATGAATGTCAGTGAAAATTCTAAAAGAACCCTATCTCTGGTCCAGTGCTCACTGAAGTGAATAGAAGTAAATATCTGAATTGTGTTGAGATTCCAAATGCTAGTGCCAAGAACATTAATGGAAGCAGCCACCAGATAGGTAATTTCAACAGAGAAATGGAAACTAAAAAACAAAACTCTAGAGCTGAAATAAAAACTCACTAGATGAACTCAGTAGCAGATTGGAAATATCAGAAGAAAGAATTCTTGAACTTGAAGATACCCATAAAAACTCATTGGTGTTGAGTCGATTCCGACTCAGAGCAACCCTATAGGACAGAGTAGAACTGCTCCATAGGGTTTCCAAGGAGCAGCTAGTGGATTCGAACTGCTGACCTTTTGGTTAGCAGCTGAGCTCTTAACCACTGCGCCACCAGGGATGGATAAATATAATCACTCAATCCAAAGAACAGGGAGAAAAAAAACTGAAAAATAATGAACATAACCTCAATGACCTGTGGAATAACAGAAAGAAGCCCAACAAAAGTGTAATTTTAATCCCAGAAAAGGGAGAAGGAAAAGTTACTTAGACAAATAATGGCCAAAAACTTCCCAAATGTAAAGAAAAACATAATTCACAGATCCAAGAAACTCAATAAACTGCAAGCAGACACATCATGGCTAATCCGCTGAAACCCTAATATAAGGCAAAAATCTTGAAAGCAGCCATAAAAAAAAAAAGACATATTTCATACAGGGGAACAAATATAACGTTAACAGCTTACTTCACATCAGAAACTATAGCAACCAGTGAAACAACATATTCAAAACACTGAAGTTAAAAAAGAAAAAAACTGTCAACCAAGAACTCTATATCCAGGAAATCTATCCTTCAAAAATGAAAGTGAAATTAAGATAAATAAAAACTGAGTGAGTTCCTTACCAGCAGACCTGTACTAGATGAAATGCTAAAGAAAATTCTTTCACCTGAAAGGAAATAACATTCGATGGCAACTTGAATATACAAGAAAGAATAAAGAGCATTGGAAATGGTAAATATGAGAGTAAATATAAAAGCCTATTTTTTCTCTTCTTAATACTTCTAGCAGACATATGACTGTTTAAAGCAAATATTATTATACTGTACTGATGGGTTTATAATATATATAGATGTAATTGTGTGTATGTGTATGTGAGAATAAGAAGGTAGGAAAGAAAATACACTGTTGCAAGGCTTCTATGTTTTACTGGAAGCAATTCAATATTAAATTTACATAAACTGTGTTAAGTTTAAGATGCATATTTTCAACCCTAGCACAACAACTGAAAAATAGTGCAAAAGAGATATAGAGAGAATGTCAATAAAATAATTAAATAACATACTAAAGAATGTATTTTATTAGCAAGAAAGAAAGAACAGAGGAACAAAAAGAGATGAGACAATTAAAAAACAAATAGTAAATTGCAAGCCTAAATACAACAATATCAATCATTACATTAAATGTAAATAGATAAACTAAACCCTCCAATCAAATGGCAGAGATTGTCAGATTGAATTTTTGAAAAATGCTGTGAGACAAGTAGACTAACAGCAAAAGACTGGAAAAAATATGCCATGAAAATAGTAAATGTAAGAAAATTTATGCTATATTAATATCAGATAAATATCAGAGTGGCTACATTAATATCAGACAAAATAAACTTCAAAGGCAAAGAGTATTAATAAAGTCAAACAGGAAAACTTCACAATGACAGAAGAGTCGGTACATCAGAAATATATAATAATTATAAATATATGTGAACCTTAAAAACAAGGGATTGACTGCACAGTGGCATGAGGGAACATTTTCAGGTGAAGGAAATGTTCTATATTATGATTGTGATGATAGTTATATGACTATATACATTTATCAAAACTTGTTAAATTGTTTGCTTAAAATTGATAAATGTTAATGTATATAATTTACACCTTAAAAAACAATGAAATGAAAAGCAAATAATAATAATTCAGTATAAACATAATGATGCATACAGGTATGTAAGTTAGCCTTAAATGTACACCCTAGGGGCAGTTAGTTTACATTTGAAGTATCCTAATCAGGAATCCACACTCCAGGGGAGATTAGTTAGTGTTTGAAGGACCCTAATCAGGAATCCACACCCCTTACGTGGCTAAGGCAAGTGCTTTTAAAATCTTATCCAAACATGCACCCAAGTGTTCATTATTTAGCACAAGGGCTGTTAGAAATAATTAAATATTTTATGGGGAAATTAATCATGTTCAAGAAAAATTAAACAGGTACCTTGACACGAACAAGGTATAAAAATCTGGCAAATCTGTCAGCTTAATACCTGCAAACAACAACCTGAATACATTTGTTCCTCCACTTAGAGAGAACTCTGTCACAGTTTCACCTAGAAAAACTGGCTGATCATACCACCAGAATATTGGTTGCATCCTCCTCTGAACGAACCTTTCATGCAAAGTGCTTGTTGGAATGTCTGCAAGGACAGAGAATGAGGTACTCATATTGGTTCTGCTGCCTGCTTTGTAGTAAATATCTACATGTGTGCCAGAATTCAGGCTGAAACTTGCTATCACTGTTATATACCACCTGGTAGTGAAATTGTTGGTAGGGGGTATATCCCCCACCCACTATCATCTCCAGTTGTCAGAAGCTAATGATATTGTGAATAGTTATATTTTATTTAATCATTTCACAGCAACACCCCATTTTGTCCAGAAGAAGACCTTATGTTCCTTCTCTGCTACGACAACTCAGGTAGTTTAAAATAGATTAAGTTTCTATCAATCAATATAATACATCACGTTAATAGAAAGGGAAAAAAACACACAGTGATCTTAATGATGCAAATAAAGTACTTGACAAATTCTAACACTGTTTCATGATAAACTAAGAGTAGAAGTGAACTTTCTCAACCTCATATAGGCCATACATGAAAAACCCATAGCTAACATCATACTTAATGGTGAAAGACTGAACATTTTTCTTGTAAGATGAGGACTAAGACACCACTTCTGTTCAACATAGTACTGGCTATCATAGCCAGAGCAATTAGGCAAGAAAAAGAAATAGAAGTCATCCAAATTGGAAAGTAAGAAGTAAAACTATATCCACAGATGACATGATCTTATATCTAAAAACACTAAAATTCACAAAAAAACACCTGTTAGAGCTAATAAGCAATTCAGAAAAGTTACAGAATGCAAAATCAACACAAACAAATCAGTTGTATTTCTATACATTGGCAATAAACAACTTAAAAAAGAAATTAAGAAAACAATTCCATTTTAAATAGTATCTAAAAGAATAAAATACTTAGGAATAAATTTAACCAAGGAGGTACACAACTTGTACACTGAACCCTATAAAACATTGCTGAAAGAAATTAAAGAAGACCTAAATAAAGGGAAAGAAATCCTGTGTTCACAGACTGAAAGACTTAATATTATTAACATGACAATACTACCCAAAACAATCTACAGATTCAACACATTGCCTATCCAAATTCCAACAGCCTTTTTTGTAGAAATGGAAAAATCTACCCAAAAATTCATATATAATTTCAAAACAAACAAAAAAACCCATTGCCATCGAGTCAATTCCAACTCATAGTTACCCTATAGGACAGAATAGAACTGCCCTATAGGGTTTCCAAGGAGCAGCTGGTGAATTCAAACTGCTGACCTTTTGGTTAGCAGCCAAGCTCTTAACCACTGCGCCACCAGGGCTCCATATAATTTCAAGGGACTCAGAATATACAACAAATCTATACTGAAAAAGAAAAACAAATATGGAGGACTCAAATTTCCTGATTTCAAAACTTACTACAAGCTACAGTAATCAAAGCACTGTGGTACTGGCATAAGGATAGACGTATAGACCAATGGAATCGAATTGAGAGTCCAGAAATAAACTCATACATCTGTGGCCAATTGATTTTTGACAAGGGTTCCAAATTCATTCAATGGGGAAAAAATAGCCTCTTTAACAAATGGTGTTGGGACAACTGATCTCCACGTGCCAGAAAACAAAGTTGGATCCATACCTATCACCATATACAAAGTTAATTCAAAACAGATCAAAGACCCTAACTTTAAGAGCTAAAATTATAAAACTCTTAGAAAAAAATACAAGGGAAAATCTTCATGACCTTGAATTTGGCAATAGTTTCTCAAATACTACATCGAAATCCCAGGCAACAAAAGAAAAAAAAATGGATAAATCAGACTTCATTAAAATTAAGAGAGTGAAAAAACAGCTCACAGAATGGGAGAAAAATTTGTAAATCATATATCTGATAAGAATCTAGGAATAAGAATATATTAAAATTCCTACAACTCAACAACAAGAAGACAAACAACTCAATCAAAAATTGGCAAAGAATATGAATATACATTTCACCAAAGAAGAAATACAAATAGCCAACAAACACATGAAAAGATGCTCAACATCATTAGTCCTTAGGGAAAGGCAAGTCAAAAGCACAAATTCAGGAAGCTCAGCAAACCCCAAATAGGGTAAATACAAATAAAACCACTCCTAGGCATATTTATAGTTAAACTGCTGAGAAGCAAATATAAAGAGAAAATCTTGAAAGCAGTCAGAGAAAATTGACACATTATACACAGGGAAATAATATTTTGAAAAACCACTGACTTCTCATTGGAAACAATGGAGGCCAGAAGACAGTGGAACAACATCTTTAAAGTGCTGAAAGAAAACGTCAACCCATAATTCCATATCCAATGAAAATATCCTTCAAGAATAAAGATAAATTTAAAATATTTTAGGATAAAAGAAAAGTAAGAGACTCCATTGTCAGCAGACCCACACTATAAGAAATGGTAAAAGAAGTTCTTCAAGCTGATGTAAAATGATACCAGATGGAGATGTGGTTCTTAGGAAAGAATGAAGAGCAAGGGCTAGGACTGTGGTGAGGCATATGAAGCACCCAGAGCACAAAATTTAAGAGTGCCTGCTTAAACTTTACATACTGGGTGGCTCACTAGCCTCCCAGCTCTGTGAAGAACACTGTGGTAGACAGGACATGCACTTCCCAGATACCACTTCAAGGGAAGACTTTTTGCCCAGCTATCCGCTTCTTCATGGTTTGCCTTATTGGTAGAAGTCTAAAGTGTCTCTCCCAAGGACAGCCATTCCCAGGGTGGCGCAAATCCAATGACTGATTTAGATGAGGATTTAAAGGCCTGACCATTTTGGTCCAACTCAAGACAACTCTGAGAGGCCATATATGCTCCAGATGTTCCTGTGGGGTTGGCAGGGACAGATTACCAAATAAGCAAGGTACACACGGGCTTACTTGTGCTTATTTACTCATCTGTAGCGCACAATTTCATTTGTTTTCACCACATTAAAGACGTGTGTACTTTGCTTACTGTAAGCCTGTACATACCTTGCTTGCTGCTTAATCCACCCCTGGGGGTTGGTCAAGGTTTTGTTAGGCCTGTAACATGGTACAACTTCTTGCTCTGCCCAATCCTTCTTCTTATGCCTCTTTCTACAGGTGTTGATCCCTAATAAATATTCTGAATGCTAAAATTTGTCTCAGATTCTGTTTCCAGTGCTAGCTTTTGCCAAGTACTGGCAATGGTACATTTTGGGATAAATATAATAAGACTCTTTGTTCCTCTTAATTTATTTCAAGTACATATGACTATTAGCACAATGGTTGAACACTCAGTTGCTAACTGAAAGGTTGGGGGTTCGAACCCACCCAGCAGCTACATGGGAGAAAGACCTGGTGATTTGCTTCTGTAAAAATTACAGCCTAGAAAACTCTATGGGACAGTTCTATTCTGTCACGTAGGGTTGCTATGAGTCGAAAATCAACTTGACAGAACCTAATAACAACAGACCATATGTGGACACCAATTCAAGAGAACTAAATTCTTGAAAATGTATAAGGCCATCAGGTAAACATGAAAAATAACTGGATATTTGATATTAACAACTTATTTAATTTTTTAGGAATAACAATTGTATTGGGTTTATGCTTTATAAAGAAGCCATTATCTTTTATTAATGGACAAATAGATCCGTGAAATAGAATAGAGACCCAGGACATTTAATATATGAAAAAAAGCAGCATTTCAAATTATAACGGAAAGGATCAGCTATACATGAAGTGATATTGGGATCATTTGTTGTACATTACGAAAAAATAGAGTTCAAGTCCTAATTCATACCATACACAAAAATAAATTCCAGATGGATTAAAGAAATAAATGTAAGTCCTCTAACTGAATCCTATAGTAAGTTTTAAGATGAAAAGGTAAGAGAATATTTTTATCATAGGATGAGGAAGATATTCTTAAGCTTCAAACCAAGAATCCATAAAGAAAAAGAATGAACATTTTAATTATGTAATCAATAAATGTTATAATAACAAATTGTATAATTTAATTGTATTATTAATAAATTGACACCATGAATGAAATTAAAAAGGACAGATTGGGAGAAATACTTGTAACATATATGACAAAGGAGTCATATCCAGAATATATGAAAAAATCTCTTAAGGAAAGGGCAAAGAACCTAATATGAGCAGGGGGGTATAAATGATGAGATTAGGCAATTCACAAAAGACAACATTTAAATGGCCACTACAAATATAAAAAGGTGTGCATTCTTTTTCTGTTAGTTTGTTTATTGTTGTAGTTTAGGAGAAAGTTTACATTTCAAGTTAGTCTCTTATACAAAAATTTCTACATACATCATTATGTGACCCTAATTGCTCTCCCTATACTGTGACAGCACACTCCTCCTTTCCACCCAATTTCCCATGTCCATTCAACCAGCTCCTAACCCTCTCTGCCTTCTCATCTCACCTCCGGACAGAAGCTGCCCATTTAGTCACTTGTATCTACTTGAGCTAAGAAGCACACTCTTCACGAGTATCATTTTATGTCCCACAGTCCAGTCCCATCTTTGTCTGAAGAGTTGTCCTTGGAAATTGTTTTAGTTCTGGGCTGATAGAGAATCTGGGGGCCATGCTTTCTGGGGTCCCTCCAGTCTCAGTCATACCATTAAGTCTGGTCTTTTTACTAGAATTTGAGTTCTGCACCCCACCTTTCTCCTGCTCCATCCGGGACTCTGTTGGGTTCCCTGTCAGGGCAGTCATTGGTGGTAGCTGGGCACCATCTAGTTCTTCTTGTCTCAGGCTGATGAAGTCTCTGGTTTATGTGGCCCTTCTGTCTCTTGGGCTAATACTTTCCTTGTGTCTTTGGTGTTCTTCATTCTCCTTTGCTCCAGGTGGTTGGGACCAATTGATGTATCATAGATGGGCACTTGCAAGCTTTTAAGATCCCAGACACACCACTCACCAAAGTAGGATACAGAACATTTTCTTAATAAGCTTTATTATGGCAATTGACCTAATGTCCCCTGAAAGCATGGTCCCCAGACCCCCACCCCTCCTACTCTGTCCCTCGAAGTGTTTGATTGTATTCAGGAAACTTCTTAGCTTTGGTTTAGTCCAGTTGTGCTGACTTCCCCTGTAGCGTGTGCTGTCCTTCCCTTTACCTAAGGCAACTCTTGTCTACTATCTAGTTCGTGAATAACCCTTACCCTCTGTCCCCACCCTGGTAACCATCAAACAATGTTTTCTTCTGTGTTTAAACCTTTTCTTGAGTTCTTATAGTAGTGGTCTTATACAGTATTTGTCCTTCTGTGACTGACTAAATTCACTCAGCATAATGCCCTCCAGATTCCTCCAATTTATAAGATGTTTTCACGGCTTCATCGTTGTT